>NC_056626.2:326535740-326540740 GCF_002870075.4 Lactuca sativa | reverse complement strand
GTTACACCAAACAAAATTATTCTGGAAGTCAAAACATGCAAAAGAAATATAGTAAACGATTGACAAGAGATAGCAACACTTTACTCATAAATAAAACACCTTTTATTCATCATCAAATGTCAATTACACTTTACAAATTTCTGGGTTATCTAACTACTAAAACTTATATCATCCTTCAGCCCTATGCTCCGAGCATGCTGGAGATGCTTAACCCTACTCAGTCCCTTCGTGAGGGGATCTGCTGGGTTCTCATCCGATGATACCCTCTTTGCCACGAGGAGTCCTTCTTCGATCCGATGTCTAATGAAATGGTATTTTCTGTCGATGTGTCTGGATCTCCCATGATCCCTTGGTTCCTTGGCTAAGGCAACAGCACTTTCACTATCACAGAAAATTTCCATTGGCTCTTTAATAGCTGGTACAACTCCAAGGTCTCCAATGAAGTTCTTCAGCCATATTGCTTCCTTTGCTGCTTCACTAGCTGCAATATACTCTGATTCACAAGTAGAATCTGCCACTGTCTCTTGCTTGGAACTCTTCCAAGAAATTGCTCCTCCGTTTAGGGTAAAGACCCAGCCCGACTGAGAGCGGAAATTATCCCTATCAGTCTGGAAGCTAGCATCACTATACCCTACAACTCTCAAGTCATCACTCCCACCGAGGGTAAGGACCCAGTCCTTAGTCCTCCGTAGGTACTTGAGGATATTCTTTACCGCAGTCCAGTGTGCCTTGCCAGGGTTCGCCTGATACCTGCTAACCATGCTCAAGGCAAAAGCTACATCGGGTCGAGTACACGTCATAGCATACATGATCGATCCTACAGCCGAAGCATAAGGTGTTCGACTCATTTCTGCTATCTCAGCCTCAGTGCTAGGGCTTTGTGTCTTACTCAATCTGGTGTTACTCTGGATGGGTAACTCTCCTTTCTTGGAATCCTGCATGCTGAATCGCTTCAGCACCTTATCCAAGTAGGTACTCTGACTAAGTCCAATTAGTCTTTTACTCCGATCTCTCAAGATTCTTATCCCTAGAATATAGGCAGCTTCACCAAGGTCCTTCATAGCGAAACACTTCCCAAGCCAGGACTTTACTTCCTGCAGGGTTGGAATGTCGTTTCCTATGAGTAGTATGTCATCCACATACAATACCAAAAAGCTAACTATACTCCCACTAGCCTTGACATACACACAAGATTCATCTTCACTCCTAGAAAAGCCAAATTCCTTGACCTTTTCATCAAAGCAAAGATTCCATCTGCGAGGTGCTTGCTTCAATCCATAAATGGATTTCTCAAGCTTACACACTCTATTAGGGTACTCGTTGCTGACAAAACCCTCTGGCTGACTCATGTAAACATCTTCAGCCAACTTCCCATTAAGGAAAGTGGTTTTGACATCCATCTGCCATATTTCATAGTCATGAAATGCAGCTATGGCTAACAGAACCCGAATAGACTTAATCTTGGCTACCGGAGAAAAGGTCTCATCATAGTCCACTCCAGGAATTTGAGAGAAGCCCTTTGCAACCAGTCTAGCCTTATAAGTGTGTACTTTACCATCCATGTCGGTCTTCTTCTTGAAGACCCATTTGCACCCTACTGTCTTACGACCTGGTACATTCTCAACCAAGTTCCAAACTTGATTGTCATACATGGATTGTATCTCGCTATCCATAGCCTCTTTCCATTTAGCAGATTCGGGGCCTGCCATGGCTTCCTCGTAGCTGTTAGGGTCATCTTGACTTACTAGTGTTTCATCACTAATAAGTGTCTCACCTTCTGCAGTAATATGGAATCCATAGTAATGCTCAGGTGCACTCCTAACTCTCGTGGAACGTCTCAGAGGTACAAATTTGTCAATTGGCTCAACAGGAGTTTCCTCCTCAAGTTGAGGGCTAGAGTTTGAAGTTCCTTCACCGCTTGATTCTTGAATTTCTTCAAGATCAATTTGCCTCCCACTGTCTCCTTGGCTTATAAACTCTCTTTCTCGAAAGACTCCTCTTCTTGCTACAAAGACCACATTGTCACTAGGTCTGTAGAAGAGGTAACCAAAGGATCGCTGTGGGTAACCGATGAAAATACACCTCTCGCTTCGAGGTTCGAGCTTATCATGAGTCTCGCGTCTCACGAAAGCCTCGCAACCCCAAATCTTGATGTGGTCTAGTTTAGGTACTTTACCAGTCCACATCTCGTGAGGAGTTTTGGCAACTTTCTTTGTAGGGACTAGATTAAGAATATGGGCGGCAGTCTCTAAGGCATACCCCCAGAATGAGATTGGTAGCGAAGCTCGACTCATCATGGAACGAACCATATCCAACAAGGTTCGATTACGCCTCTCAGCCACACCATTCAACTGTGGTGTCCTGGGAGGTGTCAATTGTGAGACTATCCCACATTCCCTTAGATAGTCGAGGAACTCTGAACTAAGATACTCACCACCACGATCGGATCGAAGCATCTTAATATTCCTGCCCAATTGATTCTCGACTTCCTGTTTAAATTCCTTAAACCTCTCGAAAGTCTCTGACTTATGCTTGATCAAGTAGACATATCCATATCTACTATAATCATCAGTAAAAGTCAAATAATAACGATTAGCATCCCTTGTGGCATGTTTGAATGGTCCACACACATCCGTGTGTATAAGGTCCAACAAACCTTCACCCCTCTCACATGAACCTGTGAAGGGTGACTTTGTCATTTTTCCAAGTAAGCATGATTCGCAACTATCATCTGACTTTAGGTCAAACGACTCCAAGACTCCATCCTTTTGGAGTTGGCCTATGCGTTTCTTGCTTATATGTCCAAGACGACAATGCCATAAAGATGCTTTATCCAAGTTATTATTAGTAGAATCAATACACAAAACATTATTTCCCAAGTTATCTACAACAGATACAGCTTCATACACACCATCACAAGGTAATGCTTTAAAATAAAAGACATTATTATAGAAAACATCTATAGAACCAACTTCATTATTAAATGAAAAGGTAAACCCTTGTTTGTACAAAGCATGAAAGGAAATAATATTTCTTGCCATTCCTGGCGAATAACAACACTTATTCAAATCTAAACTAAACCCACTACTTAGC
This sequence comes from Lactuca sativa, assembly GCF_002870075.4. Lineage (NCBI taxonomy): Eukaryota > Viridiplantae > Streptophyta > Magnoliopsida > Asterales > Asteraceae > Lactuca > Lactuca sativa. The sequence goes on along the minus strand of NC_056626.2, from coordinate 326,537,647 downwards.
GATAAAGTATAAACTCCAATCTTGGTAACAGGTATAGCTTTCCTATTCCCCATGATCAAGTTTATCCTTCCTTGCTCCACATCCTCACTTCCTCTTAGTCCCTGCAAGTCACAACAAATGTGAATACCACACCCGGTATCAAGGACCCAAGAATTAGAATGGGGTGAGTTATTAGAAATGATAGTGTAAATACCTGCATGGTTGGGTTTAACTTTCCCATCCTTCACATCTTGCTGGTATTTTGGGCAGTTCCGCTTCCAATGAGCTTTTTCATGGCAATAGAAGCATTCAGCCTCTTTTGGGTCAGAAGAAGGAGCAACGAAACCTTTCTTGGTCCGACTTGAAGAAGAGCCATCAAGGGTCCGAGCCTTGGTACCCTTAGAAGAGCTCTTTCTCTTCCTCCCTCGATTCTTCCCGATTGCCAAAACCGGAGTAGAGTTTTGAGTAGGAGTGATAGCAACCGACTTCCCCTTAAGACCTGATTCTGCGGTCTTGAGAAGTCCCTGAAGTTTGCCGAGGGTGACTTCTTCCTTGTTCATGTGATATGTCATGCGGAATTGATCATAGCACGATGGTAAGGAATGCAAAATAATATCTATTGCAAGATCCTCCGGGAAGTTCACATTAAGCTTCAGCAAACGATCCACATACCTTTGCATTTTCTGCATGTGGCTCGTGACGGATTCCCCGTCCTTCATCATGGTTGTTATCATGGAGCAGATGATTTCATACCTCTCTTGTCTTGCACTTTGATGGTATCTTTCCATCAAATCTTGGTGCATGTCATAAGGGTAGAAATCTTCATAAGACTTTTGGAGTTCCGCTGTCATCGTGGCCGTCATGATGCAAGCCACTTTCGTAGCATCCCTTTCATGTGCCCGAAACTCAGCGATCTCCTGAGGAGTTGCAGTGGACTCATTAATCTCCTTAAGCTCCTTGTCAAGGACATATTCTTTGTCCTCGTAGCGGGTAATCATCCTGATGTTTCTGATCCACTCATTGAAGTTGGATCCATCAAAGGTGACTTTCCCACACAAGTTCATAAGGGTAAAGGAGCCATTAGGATTAGAGCCAGAAGCATTGTTGAAAGACATCTGAAGGAAGGAGGACAAGATTAGTTTAGATATAAGAGAGTCCTTAATAAAACACCCAAATGTAATATTAAGGCTAGGATCCAATCACAATATAATATAACTTAGAAGAGGTATGCCGTAATCTAAGCTATATCATATTTGAAAGGTAGGTGAATGACGATTCACCAATTTCCACCACGAAAACCGCAATATTTTAGTATTAGGTTTTGAATGGTTCTTAGAAATTCCTAGATTCTTTGAGATTCAATGAACTTTTCAAAGGCATGTTTCAATCTCGAGTGTGCCCTCCAAGTTTTGTGACTGGGATACCGAGGATCACAAAACGAGGTGTGAAGTAACCATGCAAATCACTTGGTACCCTTAAAGTTTATCACTCAATCGATGTGCCGGTTAACCACACACGCTCCATCGATACTATAATAAACCCTAAGTCACCCTTTACCTACCTTGTTAAGTCCAAGTTAGTGTGCCGGTTAACCACACACGCTCCACCAACGACTTAATCAAAGTGTAAAGTGTAATTTCATGGAATAGCACCTTATTCACATTTTTTTCCTAAAGTAACTAAGATTGGGAATTTAATAAAACATTTAGTTACTTTATAATATTCATCATACTTTGAATGAGAATTAATAAGTCCTTGTCTTACCCGTTCGGCTAACGACCCTCCACCGATCAAGCAAGCGGTGGGTGAGAGTGGACACCCATTAAGTCACCATTTTATAGGCAACAACCTTATACCCACCTTATAGACCGGCTTCGTGAATGAGGCGTACTAGCGGTAAGACGACTTTGTTCTTATACATATATATA
>NC_056626.2:326528240-326530740 GCF_002870075.4 Lactuca sativa | reverse complement strand
AATATTATACAGTTGGTTACTTTTTTATTACTATTAATAATATCGCTATTCTTCTTTCAAATATGAATACTATGACTGAAAAAAATACAAAGCCCCTTATCGGATTTGAAACGAGGGCTTACGCCTTACCATGTCATTACTCTACCATTGAGTTAAAAGAAAAGGGCTTGGTTCATGGAATTCCTAGAATCGTACTTGAGAGTTTCCTACCACATACGGCTCGACAGTCAACTCTTTTTGTACCCCATTTGAATCTACCATATCTAACTGAATAAGATTTCTCGTAGATCTATTCCATTTTTCGGGTTAACGAAAAGAAGTTAATAAAATGAGCCCCATAATACGAGTGAAAGGGAAAATGTAAAGACTACCATTAAAGCAGCCCAACCGAGACTTACTATATCCATGTCAATTATGTCCCTTATCTTTATGTTAGAAATATTCCATTATTGTATTGCTCACTAATAATAGAAGAATCCATGGTCCAGAGTCAAAAAGGGATTCTGGCAGAACACTATTGATGAACCAATTAAATAAATCCATTTCTAAAAAATTCCTATATGATTTCTAACCGGGAAAGACTAAACACAACTAAAATACACAATGACGCTACAAAGCAATGTTACTAATGGAACATATAGTAATAAAAAAATAGGGCCCATTATTTGTTGCCCTTCAAAGTACAAATAGATCAATTGCTATCTATTACATACTTGTGTTTCCTATTTGATCTAGTCCGTACCCTTTCCATTCCCGATTGTCTCTCTGAAGCAGTTGGGAGATAGTATATTATACTCTTGATGGGGGTTTAAATTTTTTTTCACTTTAAAAAAGTAAATTATCCATCCAATCTCAATCTAATAGTGATTGAATGCCTGAACACTCAGAGATTCTCGCGAGTCTATATACGTAGATTACATAAAGGACTTTCTACAACTAGTTAGCCGCCGACGGCTAAGCCAACGAAATTCAAGACCCAATCAGTAGACATTAGCAGTAGAAGGGAATCAGGAAGTCTTGCTTCGACCATTGCAATATAATCTTTATTTGAATTTTAGATTGGAAGATTTCCAATCTTTTACAAAATCCTCAGAATAGATGTTTAGAATCAACCAAGTATCAACAGTCGCCTTATCTGTTGGGTAAAATTTGGGTGATTTATATCAGCAAATAATAAATTTTGATTCATTTATTGATGAGGTGGCACCCGGATTTCAACCAGGGAAAAAGGATTTGAAGTCCCCCGCCTTACCACTCGGCCATGCCACCAAAACGATACATAATAAGATAAAGTTATATGGGCTGGATTACTAAACTTTAGTTTATTGTACTTTCATCCCTTTTTTAATTTCATCCTATTTTTTTTTTCTAGATTTATAAAAATTCTAAAAGAAACCCTTTTCCCCTTTTGTTTGACCACCCCTTCGATTGATTGTTTAGTATCTCAAAACATAAAATGTCGAAAAACTTCCGCTCACTTTTCTATTGAAAAATCAAATGTATATTTTCATTCAAAAAAGCCAAAATTTATGTCACAAAATTTATGACAAATGGGAACCATTAACTATTCGTTGACTGAGAATTCGTGAATGATTCTTGGATTTGAATCTAAAATTGGGGTTGCCTAATGACATAAGAAACTACAAAACATACTTAATTGATTCTTAATCCTTTCAATTTCCATTATAACAAAAACGATAAGTCTATGTAAACTCCACAATGGAAATGCTTACACAGATACCAAATTATGTATCTTTTTTAGAGTATGTTTCCTATACCTATAAATATATGGAATAGTTGGAACAAAAAAAGGCCCGACTGGGTATTGACCGGGCCAGGCCCAAAAGGCACTTCGAACAAAATAAAAGCAAGAAGGTCTGGTTTATTTATCTTTCTATTTGGATCTTTCAAGCATCTAAATGGAATTGCTAATTATATAATAACGATAAAGAATGTGAAAGAAATACTTTCGTTAATCCTTACTTGATGTGTAATGTAACATAGTAATTATCTTTTTCAATTGGGAGAGATGGATGAGTGGACGAAAGCAACAGATTGCTAATCCGTTGTACGAGTTATTCGTACCGAGGGTTCGAATCCCTCTCTTTCCGTTTCCGTTGATGACTTTCTATTTTTTTTCTTTCAAATTTCGCAAACCCTTTAAAATGATTTTTTTACTAGTTAAACGTATGGAATATGAATATATAAAATAATATCTTAAGAAAATTGTAAATCAAGCAAGAAAAACGAAAATTTTATTTTATTCTTCACATCCAAGATTACGTCCTGGATCATTGGATAGAAATTCAAAGATGAAGAGAGAAAAAAAGAATATTACTATTGTGTAAACGAAAAGTTTGAGAGTAAGCATTACACAACCTCCAAGATCATTTTTTGAAAAAGAAAAACGAGAAAAGATAATAGATCTTCCATTTTTATATCACATATCCTATTTTGACACCAAGAAATGAATTCTAGAAGTAGAAAAGAATGTTTAGAA
>NC_056626.2:323685740-323878240 GCF_002870075.4 Lactuca sativa | reverse complement strand
CTCACGGATGGAGAGGCCTATACCGGAGATACAAAATGGACTAGCTAACGAGCCCAATAGACGCAATACTTAACACAAAACACGACCCAACAATCTCCCCCTTTGCGTCAAATTGGAGCGAGACTACTTCTTCTTCTTGCTTGGGCTAGCAGCGGGAACTTTCTTCGTAGTATCAAACAGAAGTGAGATTAGAGCGAGAATAGTCTGTCTGAACCGAATGTACCATTGAATCATGTCATCAAAGTACTTGACATCATCCGTTGTGTTCTACTTGCATCTGTGGATGATCCCCAAAACGTGCTCCAAACAGGCAGTAGTGTATAGATGTTTGTCTGCCAAGGCGAAAAGACATTTCTGTCCTTCGTTCCTGGTAAACATGACCGAATTCCTCCTCGAGTCAATCTTCCCCATCTGCATTTGGTTGAGATCACTAGCAGAGCCAACAGGAGATATTGTAGGTTTCTTCTTAAATACGCTCGCAATCTCCTGATCCATAAATGCAACTTCCATGATGTAGCACATGAGCATCCTCTTGAAATGGTTGATGATCGGACCGTATTCAGCTTCGTTGGTGAGGAGGATGTTGTGCAAGATAATCCAATCATGGGGATTAAGGTTGGGAAGATCTGCAAGGGAAATAGCATGTTCGGTTTTGGCAGATCCCCGAAGTACCTTGAACCGAATGTTGATGAAGTTACCTTCACTGTACGGCTTCAAGACCCGAACGTTGACAATTTTCTGAGCGCTCCAAGTCTGATATTGGGGTTGAGCAGCCTTCAGATAGAAATTGATTAAGTCTCGATCAACCTGTGGATGAGGATGAGGGATCTCTGCAACGTTGGAAAAGGCATGAAAGATAAAAGCCTTTCGGGTCAGTGGCATGTCGAACTGTGAGTCGACAGTGTTGGACCGATCTAAAGAGATCACAGGTTCCAGCCACAAGATACTCGGTGTGTCGATGGCTTCTTTAATCATCCTCTCAAGAGTCCAGGAAGGAAACAAAGTTTTCCTGCTCTCAAGAAGGTCGTGGGCTTCCTTCTGTCTACGTTCGGCTTCTTCAGCCTCTCTTGCCACACAAGCACTGATGTTAGCCTCATTGTGTCGACTTTTACGCTTCAACAAGTCAACGATTGTCTCATTACCTTCTTCTTCTTCCTCCTCAGCAATCTTTTTGCCTTTGTCTTTCACACCGGAACCGGAGGCTTGGCCTATTGGAGGAGGTTCGGTAGTGTGAGTTGCTGTGGAAGTAGGAGGTGGTTGAGACATTGTTTCCTTCTCTCCCCCTTGTTTCGGAATGGACACGAAATCAAGGAGCCCTTCGATTTTACTGAGTAGGGCGAGGGTGGGAGCGAGCTTCTCTGCGAGGTCACGCCTCACGGTGTAGTTAAGAATTGGATCATGTGCTTCTAGGATGTTGGAGATGGCAGAGTGGACATCCGAAACACACGATTTTGATGACCTCCCTTTCAGATCGAAGAGATTCAATCTCCTGTTGAGAGTTGGAGAGTTGAATGCTCTTGACCTTTAGAGCGGTAGTCTTCCTGGCTAGAACATCCATGAGAGTGTTCTCGGCAGCCAAATCTTCTTGAAGCTTGGAGAGACGTTCTTCAATGGTTGTGCGGAAAGCTGAGTTGTCGTCAGAAATTGTTTGACGAAAAGAAGCGAAGGACTTCAACTCAGTTGCGACTGATGTTGCCAGCTGGTGGACAATAGGTTCCAGCGTAGTCTTGGCGGCGTTGGCACTCTCCTGTAAGGACTTCAACAGGGAAGAGGCATCAGTAAATAGTTTATCGACTTTTTCGGTCGCAGCCTGACAGGCTTTGGTAAAGGCATCTATGGCGGTGGTTGCAGAAGCAAGAGAAGCTTGTTGAGCTTTGGAGAAAGCATCAACAATTTTCTGAACTACAGCTTCAGATAGGGATGACTGAGAAGTGGAAGAGGAGGCGATGAGTAAGTCAATTTTGTCATGGAGCTCCTGGAGATGCCTTTTAGTGACAGGAGCGTCGTCATCGTCATCGCTTTGCACTTGAAACGGGCTATAGTAGATCGAGTCAAAAGTCATATTCTCCCCGCCAAGGAGTGGTTCTTCTCCCTCTGATGCGTGACCAGGAGAAGATGGTGGTGGTGAAGCTGGTGGTTCGGTAGTATGGGTAGGTTCGGGTTGGGTTGTTTGTTCGAGTGTAGGTGTAGGTTCGGGTGCTGGGGTGGTTTCGGGTGCTGAGGTGGATTTGGGTGCGTCAATATGAACCCCCGTATCAGATACGTTGGCTGTAACATCTGCAGTGGTTGTGGCGGTTGCGTCGGTGAATATTGGTGGAGGTATTGGGATGGAAGTGGGTGGTATTTGAGTAGTGGAAGTTATGGGGGGAATAGAAATAGGAATGGTTTTAGGTGGAGAGAAAATTGGAGAAGTAGAGACATGAACTTCAAGGGTTGGAGATCTGGGTGGAGTGTTGCCACGTGGAGAGTCATCAGAATCAGAACTCTCACCCTTAGATTCGCTTAAGGAAGAAGCGATAACCAGCTTTCGCCTCGGCTGAGTTTTTCTCCTCTTCTGCTGGGGAGACTGAGCAGCCCTGGTGGGTTTCCTCTTCTTTGGAGACGGACCTTTTGCCCCCTTTACCACCTGTTTTCCCTTATCAGCCTTCTTGCCTCTTGGAGCAGGCTTGTCGGCGTCATGAATGGATTTGAGCATTTCTGGAGTAAGATCCCTTGGACCAGAACGCTTGAACTGGTTGTACGTCCTGATAATCCGGCTATCAGCAGGAACATCCCCATACATGGTTTCCGGAATAGACCCATTGAACGGAAACTTTGAAGCGTCCGACACAATGATCTTTGTGGTATGAAAGGTACCAATCGAAGACATTGGAGCACCAGCGACAATGGGGATGTGGTACTTGTCCATCACCCATTTCGTGATAATGGTCCAGAACCGAGCATACGAAATCTCTGAATGTCTGGAAGTAGAGGAGAGACTCTGAATGAGTTGTTGCCACATAACGGACCCGTAGTCCATGTTGATGCCATTGTAGATCCCATACATTATGGAGAGAAATAAACGGCTGGCTCCATCAGACCCGGACTTCGTTCAGATAAACCCTTGAACAAAACAGTGAACATCCCATTCCACTGTGGAGGTAGGCACAACTTCTTGAATTTCGTCACCGTAGTAAGCACTTCCGTGTATCCCATGTTGTAGAACATGTTGAACAAATGACCCATGGGGATGGATTCCGGATTGACCCTGGAAGAATCCACGTCAAACCCTAACAATGAGCAGAACCGCTGCTTTGAAATCGACGCCTTGTGCTCAAAGACATCAAAGAAGATTCTGTCGACGACCTTGTCATAGTGAACGGTGGCAAAGATCTGTGACAAGAATTCCATCGGAACAGTTTCAGCCCTGGTAAGTACAGGAGCGATTGGAGAAAACTTCAGACACTCGATGATGGGGAACATGAATGCGTCGTAAGAATGAGGGGTTAAATTGATGATCAAGCTTTGCTGTGGGCGAATGGGCAAAATGTGGGATGTTGCGTGAACTGAGGAGGAATCTACCATTGCTATGAAGAAAGTGGAGGAGATGATGAACAGTGAAGGTTTAAGGATTTCTTGCTCTCTGGGAATTTTAATTGCAGTAAAGAGGTAAACGGTGGATGATGTTGCCTTTTATACTGTGGGTTAAGGAGAGAGAAAGATCTTCCCAAATCTTCGATTGAAAAATGAAGGGTTTTTCGGAGTTGACTGATGCGTGACAGTTGGGGTTGCCGATGATCACACATGAGAGAGAGAATGTCAGGCCCCTAATAACACGCCTTCCCATCAGGCGCCGTTTGGAGATGAAACGGTTCAGATTCGCACGCTTCCCTCTTGCGCCGTTTGAAATCAAATCGATTAGACTCCCACCTGAGTCATCATGTCGTCATCTTATCCCTTTAGAATAAAACAACATCTTTTAAAAAAAATTCTCCCACGTGGATCAATCTTTACCACAGCCTTTAATAAATCACCAATCCAATTAAAATGCCTTGTAATTAATAGAACCTGAATTTTGGAAAATCAAAGATTTTCGTGCTTAGGGTGTAAAAGAAAAGAAATAAAGCAACACTTTTGGGAAAATATGTGATGTCAATAAAGACACAAAACAAATGATCCCGGGCACGAATCTCTTCCTTCAAAGTCAAGAGAGACTTTAAAGTGTTTGTGTGGTTTCCCGTTGAATAACGATCAGACACTTATTAAGAAGTGTTGAAAGGCTTCTTTTAATTAGGCTTATGAGGGTGGCTATCGCTTCGATTCAAAATTCCTAATCTTGATATAAGACAAAAATCAAACGAAGTACTTGTGAGACCGGTGTAGTCTGTTGAACAAGTAGGTTGGAGATAATTTAATTTGGCTAGGAAATTTATAAAATCTCAACAAAAATTAAAATTGGATCCCAAGGAAGAAATGTTATGGTTTTTAACAATTTCATAGGAATCACGAAAAATAGAAATAGAGATTTCATGTTGTACCCCCATGGATAAGTCCGTCAATTCATCATTGAAAGCTAGAACAAATTAATTGTTCACCGTCAATGCATCTTGGGTATTTGAATGTTGGGTTTCACTTAGCACGTAGTGGCACGAAGCTAAGATCATAAACGCAGAAATTGTGCAACCATAAACCTCAGTGGTAATTTCTGAGAGTCTCAAGGGTTACGTTTGTGAAGCGAATGTGATGGAGAAATGCAATGTAGATGGTGTAAAGAAATCAAAGTACCTCTACTATAAAAAATAGGACCAAGCAGAAAACTCATATCTCGTGTGAGAAGAGAGTTAGGTAGCTCATGATTAGAATAAATAAGAAAGCCTAATTGGAAAGACCAGGTTTGTTTATACCAAGTCAGTAAGGCTTATTATTCAGAATCAGGTGAGGCTTTGGACACATACAGCAGCATGCTTCTAGGGACACTTAGCTAATGAAATTATATACCCACAAAAAAAATAAAAATAAAAGCCAAGCTAAATAAAAAAATAAAATATTTTTGGAGTTTTTGAATTTATGAGAAAAAATAATTTTGGAATTTTTGATAAAATAAATTAATAAAAAAAATAAGACACACAAAAAAAAAATTGGAACCGAACCCGAGCGTTCGGTCTATTTCGGTTGAGAAAAACTTTGGAACCGAACCCGAGCGTTCGGTCTATTTCGGGTGAGAAAAATTTTGGAACCGAACCCGAACGTTCGGTTGATTTCGGTCGCCAAAGAAAATAGATTTGAAAAAGAGAATAACTTTGACAATAAGAGAAATGAATTTGGAAAATTTATACATAACATCTACAACCAAGGAAACTACCTTTGAATGATGAGCGAAAAGCAGATAATGCAACCGAACCCGAGCGTTCGGTTCATTTCGGTACATTAGCACAAGACCCGAACCCGAACGTTTGGTCTATTTCGCTTCTTGCTTTTGAGCTTGAGAGGTAATTTTTGGTACTGACTCCGATTCCATCATACCTAGCCCTTGTAGTATTTTGTTAAAAGATGCTTCAGGAAGAGCTTTGGTGAAGATGTCAGCCAATTGATCAGTGGTTCGAACAAAGTGTATTTCGACGTTCCCATCTTCCACGTGATCCATAATGAAGTGATACCTCAGTGCTATGTGCTTAGTCTTGGAGTGTTGTACTGGGTTATGACAGATCCTAATTGCACTTTCAGAGTTGCAATATAGTGGGATCTTTTTCATATTGAGTCCATAGTCCCGGAGTTGGCTTTGGATCCAAATCACTTGAGAAGTACAGGAGGCAGCTGCGATGTATGTTGCTTCAGCGGTAGACAAGGATACACAGGTTTGTTTCTTTGATTGCCAACTAACCAACTTCCCGTCAAGGAATTGGCAGCCTCCAGTGGTGCTTTTCTTGTCTAGTCCACAACCTCCAAGGTCTGCATCTGAGTAGGCTTGAACGAAGAAGCCTGAGTTGGATGGATACCATAGGCCTAAAGAGGTAGTTCGCTTGAGATACCGGAGTATGTTCTTGAAACGACCCAAAAATACGACCCAAAAATTTCATTTTCAATATAACCAAAAATCATAAATCTAAGTATCATATAATAAAACCAAACACTATGTATCTCAAACCATAGTAAAATACTGTGAGGAAAACTGAATCACAACTGTATCAAAACATATCAAGAAACTGAATCGACTCCCAGGATAAAAACTGAAGTTGTGGTGTGTGCGATGCCATCATCCCGAGCTCTTTCCTTTGCTTGCGGAAGTACCTGAAACCAAAACTGAAACTGTAAGCACGAAGCTTAGTGAGCTCCCCCAAACTACCACATACCATGCAATAACATATAAAGCACATACTGGGGCCTTGCCCCCTCCATCGGACCGAAGTCCGAAGCTGAATGACTGGGACCTTGTCCCCTACATCGGACCAAAGTCCGAAGCTGACTGTCTGGGACCTTGTCCCCTACATCAGACCGAAGTCCGAAGCTAACTGACTGGGACCTTGTCCCCTACATCGGACCGAAGTCCGAAGCTAACTGACTGGGACCTTGTCCCCTACATCGGACCGAAGTCCGAAGCTAACTGACTGGGACCTTGTCCCCTACATCGGACCGAAGTCCGAAGCTGACTGACTGAACACAGCATAGCATAACATAACAACTAGCATCAACACATAAATCCTGTCTGAGCCACGGAGGCGTCAAACATACTAACTACTGCATTGGACCGAAGTCCTGAAACTACTGCTAACTGAACGAGCCGGCATTGTGGCCTTAGAACTGGCTGTTGTGTGTATGGCTCTGGAAGCTAACTGCTGCTGCTCCGGTATCTCCCCGACTACAAATCCATAACACACTCAATCAAATGCTAATCACTGCACTGGGGTAAAATGACTCTTTTACCCTTGGTCAAAGTCAACTCTCCTGATCAAATTCAACTCTCCTGGTCAAAGTCAACCCACAGTTGACTTGACTCGCCAAGTTGGGCCGCCAACTCGCCAAGTCCCTATTCTCACTTCTCAACCATACTCGCTGCTACTTGTCGAGTATGGCATCAACTCGACGAGTTCCCTTTCGAATCAAAAACTCAGGCAATCTACATCCGACTCGTCGAGTCGTATGAACAACTCGACGAGTTGTTCTTCGAGCTAAGAAGATTGCCTTGGACTCGCCGAGTTGTATGAACAACTCGCCGAGTCCCTCCATTACTGAGTCTGACCTTCGACTCGCTGAGTCTACTCTACTACTCACTAGTCCCCACTCGACATCACTCAAAAAGGGAAAATCGGGGACTCGCGACTCGACTCGCCGAGTCGTTCTTCCGACTCGCCGAGTCGCTTGCATGCAGCAACTCTAAACTCGATTCTGCTTGAATCCAGTGTATAAAACTTATAGATCTGGGCTCCCTTAACTCGATTAGCACGTAAAGATTCTATCTTTACGTGCCCATATACATCCATGAAGATAAAATGGCTCAAAAAGCATAATAAAGGCTAGATCTAGGGTTTTCATGCAAAATATCTTCAAAAAGGCAATAGATCCGAGCTCTACAATTCCTAAATGAACAGATCTAAGGATATCTCGACCTATTAGGGCATCCATACAATCATAAAGATTGAGAAAAGGCTCTGTTTGGAGTACGCTATGTAATAGATATCGTCTTAAGGTTTCCAAGCATATAAAGCACACTAAAATCCGAGTTATAACGAAGAAGTTATGACCATTCTAAGTTTTCCGACAAAAACCGGCAATACGAAGTTACGTAAAAACTCGAATCGGAGATCGAGCGACTTTTGGCCGGAATGACCTAAACTAGAATCGAAGGTCTCGTCAATGGTATTTCAACGGTAAAAAGTCTGGCAAAAACCAACGTCAGATAAAGAAGTTATGAATTTTTAAAGAAATTCCTTAATCACGTCATTTTAATAAATAAATAAATAATAAAAATAATTTCATAATTTGCCAACGGAATCTAAACGAAAGTTGTAGATCTTAGTCTCACCTACGCGTGGATATAAAGAACGTCGAAAACGGAGTTCGTATGAAGGAGATATGAATTTTAGAAGTTTATTTAAAATAAATATAAAAATAAATAAAAACTCTTGGTAATATCCGAAGGGGAGTCAGCAGATAGGACCGGAGTACGCCCTGCGTACCCTCGTACGCCCCGCGTACTCGAATCAAGGGCTCCGAACTGTCCACGTCGCTCCGATGTTTCGACCGAGGATGCGCTCATGCATGACGCATGAGTACGCAGCGCGTACTCTAGTACGCCCCGCGTACCGAGGCTTCCCAGACCACTATAAATAGAGATGCGAGGGTTTCCGAAAAACTTGCTCATTTCTTCTCATTTCCCTTGCGTTTTGCCTCGTTTTCCATGCCCGTTCAAACCCGAAGCCCTGGTCATTTTTACTCAAGTCCCGAGAGTCGATTTTACTCCCGAGATTCCCGAGAATCCCGAGAAAGATCCGCTTCCCGAGACGAAACTCTGCCCGGTTTTCCATCTCGCTATCTTCAAACTTCCAAGTGAGTTCATACCCCTTCAAACACACTTTAAATATATTTTAAATGCTTTTATACTCTTTTAGGGGGGGGGGGGGGGGGGAATACAAGTAAACATACGGTTATTATCGTGTATTTCATAATTATTTCACTTGCTTATTTTTATCAAATGAATCACTTGTGATTTAGTACTGCTATGTGAAAACTCTTGTCATACTTTACATGCATTAGATTCATACAAAGTATTTAGTAATTCCAAAGTATCCTTCATTACTAAACCGTTTTATACATTCTAAAAACTTATGATTTATGCATTGTAAAACATTGTGAAAAAGGATAAACTTTGCACACAAAACTATTACTATAATACAGACTTAGTTGAGAATCCATGAGATACGTACATCTTCAACTACTGCCTTTTTATTAGAAGGTATCGCTACAAGTCCTGTCTATAACCAGAGTCTCCCGTTCGGAGAACGTGTCAAATGTGTATAGATCTATACGGGAAGTCATGATCCCGCGCCCTGACTGTTAAGCTACAGTCCTTCCTTTGGGGTGACAGTTTGTCATAACGCTACGACGCCTGAAGAACGTCGCTACATGCATATTATGTTTAGTATGGTTATAAAACTCATCGGATATACAATTATTATAGTGTTATGTTTTTATGAACGAGTAGCTATTAAATCTATTCTTCATCTAACAAGTGCGATCTTCGTATAGCTTTATTATATAAAACTATGACACAACTTTCAAGCACGTCGGTTGCTTGCGATTTTCGGTCTTAGAGGCTGCCAGTTATGTTAGGAAAATACGGGTTTTTCCTAGATACAAACCAAACAACTAATAGGAAAATAAGGGATTTTCCTGGTGCAATTACTTACAACTTATGACACGAACATTCATATGCATTTCATACTTTTATAAGAAAATAAGGGTTTTTCTTGGAAAACACAACAATTCATATCTCAACCATTAGGGAAAATATGGGATTTTCTGGATCTAATACATTCATTTTCAACACAACAAATCATAACTCTTTACATTTGAAACACTGTGTTTTTCTGGAAAACATACACGAACTTTCGAATGGCGTACATTTTCTCAAAACACTACTTATGAACTCACCAACTTAATTGTTGACACTTTTTCTTTGAAATAACTTGTATTCTCAGGGAACCACTAAGCAGATTTGGAAATCAACTTTTGGAGATTAACGTGCTGACGTTAATTACTTCTTTTGAAAGATGTTTATGTATTTAACTTTTGAACATGTCACGAATACAACTATGTAAACATTTTGGAAACTTTAATATATATGGTGGTGTGTACTTTCCTTTCTATGAACTGTTATGATACTGAATATGACGTCCTCCGCCCCCGAACGTTTCCGCCGTTCTAGTTTGGGGGTGTGACAATATGTATCTTCCGTTAGCAGAATTTTCGTATAATAACACCTACCATGCTAGCATAGACCGACCTCCCTTCGAGATTCTCTACGGGAGGAAGTGCAAGACCCCAATCTGTTGGGGCAAGGTTGATCAGAGAGTCATGGGGAGTACCGAAGTGGTACTCAAGACCACTGAGAAGATTCAACAGGTCTACAGCAGGCTTCAGACTGCTCAAAGCCGGCATAAAAGCTATGTCGACAAGCGTCGTTCAGACTTGGATTTTCAGGTGAGCGACATGGTTCTCCTGAAGGTGTCACCTGTGAAAGGTGTCATCCGGTTCAGGAAGCGAGGCAAGATGGGCCCCAGGTATATCAGTCTGTTCAAGGTTTTGGCTCGGGTGGGCCAGGTTTCTTACCGTTTGTATCTTCCAATAGAGCTCAGCCATATCCATAACACTTTTCATGTCTCCCAGCTGCAGAACTGCTTAGTGGATGACTTTGCATTCGTGCCTTTAAAGGATATACATGTTGATGACAACCTGAACTACAGCGAGAGACCAATAGCTATTCTCGACAAGAAGATGAAGGGGCTAAGGAATAAGAGGGTGGAGTTGGTGAAGGTGTAGTGGCAGCACCGCAAGGGCTCAGAGTGGACTTGGGAGCCCGAGGAGGAGATGAGGGAGCACTACCCAAAGTTGTTTCCCAACACAACAGTCTTCGAGGATGAAGTCTAAGACAAGTGGGGGAGAATTGTAACGCCTAGTTCCTCGTATGTATTTAATTAAATATTTATTCATTTTTGGTATAGTAACTCGACGAGTTGGAGGCCCCAAACTCGTCGAGTAGGAATGGAAATTGGACGCAGGTTGTAAATCCTACTCGACGAGTTGAGAGCCTCAACTCGATGAGTAGGCCTGGCAGAAGGAAACCCAAATTTTCAGGGTTTTGCACCCTATTTAAACACCTTAACATCCAAAGACTGGCCTCATTTACAACCTCCAAGTTCAAAACCCTAAATCTCGAAAACCTAAAGCTTTGTATGAGCTTGTGAGTCATTTTTTAGAGAAACTTGTGTATTTGAAGCTTGTGGAAGAAGAAGAAGCTTGAGGACTCAAGAAGGAGTGAGTAGATCTAGAAACTTCATCCCATCCTCGTCGCTTTTTGGTAAGCAAGTCTCAAACTTGCTTAATGATTTCTTAGATCTCTTTACTATCATTTTATGGGGTTTTTGGTCCAAATACTTTGATTCTTCGGAAATGGACGTCCCAAGTGAGTATACTTCCAGATCTAGGACCTTAAATGGCTTTCATGGCATAAAGGTGCAAACTTTATGGCCATTGAAGCCCCATGCAAGCTTTAGGACATCATTTTGGCCTTTTAAGCTCCAAAAGGCCATGCATGGAGAGAAAGTCAGAGAATTTACGTGTTTATGTAGTGTCTAGGGTCTAGATCTCAGTTTGTATGCTTTGACATGAAGTGTTAATGGCTTTTGGATCAAGATCTAGGTCTTAAAGAGTTAGGGTTTGAGCTAAGCCCTTTAAGGAATGATATTAAAGGGTAAAAGTTGGAAACTTTACCCTTAAAAGGACATTTTTAGTATGTAGATGGAGTAAGGAGCTTAGAACTGAAGGATATGAGCTTAATTCATTAGGGAAGCTTAACATACTGAAGAACTTGACGAGTTCACAAAAGAGCTCGACGAGCTGAGTCAAAATGCCCAGACCCTGTAGAAGGAAAGACTCAATGAGTTCAGGACGTGTAAGTCCCTAATTTGCCCGTGTATCAGTCAAATCCGTTTGATGCTGTGGAATCCCAATCAAACGGATGATGTAAGATCAAAAATAGAAGAGAAGGAGAAGAAGAATTAATATGAATCTTGTATGTATTGATATGAATTATAATCCGGATACAAAAGATTCACACACACGATTTCTCTCTCTGGCCGTAAACTACTTCATGTTCATCAATCTCTACTCCTCACCCTAACACCTCTATTTATACTTGGAATATGGGCCGGATAACACATGGGTCATAAATGAGTTTACAGTCGTAAACTCAGCCATAAACTAGGCCATAAAATCATAAAATATTACACAAAAATACAATTGCCCAGAAAAGTAAAGTATAAACCATATTTTGACCCAACAATCTCCCCCTTGGTTTATAGCTTTCTTTTCTTAATGACCCAACAAGCTCCCCCTAAAAAGTAGTTGACTTTCTTGATAATCTTCATTGGGAACTTGGCTTCAGCATTAACCTTCGATTTCTTCACAGCATCAGGATGAATATATGAATCTTCAATGAATGACTTCATCTTGAGCACTTGAGGTTTACTTCAGAATTTGGCATTGAACGCACGTTGGATGAGGAGGCTTCATGTACTGATTCTTGAAAGATAACACTTTCAGCTTGAGAATCTTCAGAGAGAACATCAGAGAGAACAAATCTTCTGGATCACTTCAGCAGGTACAAAGATAGCAGCAGACTGATTGAGGAGGCTTCAATACAATCCGTCACATATTCTTCAGTTTCAGCTTCACCTTGCTTCTGGGGTTGAAATATTGAATGTCGAAAGAATAATATTCATTTCTTGCTCCTTTGAATGCGAATTCTTCGATGCTCACAGACGAGGCTTTGGCTCAGAAATCTTCAACACAAACTCCACGAGTCTTATCTATACCTAAAATCACTTTTCAAGACAAAAACAAAACTAAAAGAGAACTTAGCACACAAATTAAAATAGAAACAAAATATTTTTGGATTTTTGATTTTTCTGAACAAGAAATAAAACAGATTTAACACTATTTTTGGATATTTTTTTAAATTTTTCTGGTTTTTCTTTGGTTTTTTAATTAAATTTTTTTAATTTTTGATTTTCATTATTTTTTTTAATTCTCCCCTAATATTTAAATTAGACGAAACTATGATAAATTTAACAAAAATAAAAATGATATCTAACTTTAAGAGAGATTTGGGATCAAAGTTTTTAGACAGCCTTTATCCACTTGTCGGTACCTTTCATATTCACATCTTTGTCTGGTCGATCGTCGGTATTGTTGTCCACTTAAACACGAAAAATTGTGACTTATTTAGGACATACTATTTGTTACAAGACAAGGTGAACTTAAAAACCTAAAATTTATATATGATCCTAATTCCTTAGATACTATATCTTAAGGACCATTCATCTGACGACGACCAGGGATATTGTTGTCCACCTAAATTGAGCAGCGAGATCTATAGACAATCTGTATGTGTTCAATTTTAAGTGTACTGGAACGTGTTTCCCGCTTCCTGATATGCCCCAGCCATCAAGAACTTCCAGAGTACTCCTTACACCGGGTGAGCACACAACCATTCAGAGAGAGAAGAGATTCAGAATTCTATTGCTAACTACTTCAGAGGGGTTGAGAAGAAGAAGGTTGCATATGCTGTGTACCAGGTTGGATTAGAAGTCGCGCAAAGGAGATAGCATATGGCTAACAGATGAAAAGTATTTCACACATATATTTCACACACATATATATATATATATATATATATATATCCTGCAGAGAAATAGAGTTGCATATGTTGTGTACCAGGTCAGATTGGAAGTCGCGCAAAGGAGACAACATATGACTAACAGACGGAAAGAAAGAAAATGATATTCTACAGACCTAATTTATCGGAATTTACCAGTCGTCCCATCCAACCGGAATTAAGGACAAAATCCGCACATCGTGGAAAAGTTAACCCACGGTTCCAAGTACGGGTTCAATTAATGTGACGAGTAGATTCCCATATATATCTCCCTGCTCAACCTATCCGAGCGTCGTATTGTCAGGCTGAATGGATCTAACTAGGTCAAGATTTGTCAAGTCTATAAATTTCCTAAGTTCAACTCTCCCTAGTCAAGTTCATTTTAAAAAATTTCGTGCCTACCGACGCATCAAGTCAGAGCATAGACCCTTCAACTTCGGGTACATTACGCACACTCAGATTGCCTGTTATCACTTGATAATATCACTTCCCAAAACATCTCCCTCAAACACATTTCATAACCAATATATTTTTTGATTTCTGATTTTCTGATGTTTTTGGATTTTTGAAAATTTTCTAATTTTTGTTTTGTTTTTATTTCTCCCCCTAAATTTGTGCATAGGAGAGAAACGAAAGTAAATGCGCAAATTTAAACTATCCTAAAACAAAAATTAGTCTTTAAAGCGAATCAGCTTAAGAAAAACACATGAGTATAGAGAAGAAAACGCAAACCGTAATTCACCGATTGAATCTGTATTCAGAAGGTCTGAGAACAGCAAACATAATCTTAGAACAGATCCGAAAATTCTTCATGTCATTAAGCACTAACCCCATGTGATCCCTTGCTTTCTTCCTTTCCCGCAAAAGGGCACATGCTCTCAAACAATGTTCTGAGTGTTGTACAGTTGAGAGATGTCTCCTATCATGTGCCTGGAACAGCCACTACCAACAAACCGAAGTCTGATGATATGCCTCCATAGCGGCTCCAACACAGAGCGGGATCAGTTGGTCTTCGGAACCCATTCCATTTTGAAACTGGGTTGACCTTTGTCATCCTTGCACGGTACTTTCTCCCATGACATATCCTGCTTATCACAAACAGAAAACGATGAAATATTAGAGTCATTAGAAGATTTGGGAGTTTTCACCTTTGGTACCCATCTATATTCGGGTTTAACCCATTTCTTGTTCGATCCGATGGGTGCCTCGACACTTGCTTTGGAACTTGAAGTCGGCTGCCGAGATGACTTTGACCTAACCGGTCTTGGCTTTACATGAGCATCTCCTGGACTAGACTTTTGGGTCGACATTTCCTTTTTTCCCTTGGGATTCTGATGCTTGACCTTGGGAGTTGAATTCTTGGTCTTCATGGCATTCCAGCCGGCATTGTCTGAACGTGAGTTTGAGGGGTTTCTTTTGAAAAATCTCCCTCTTGGTGCGTTCTGCCAGCCTTGTGCATAGTAAGGAACATATGCGCGATTTGGACAGTTTCTGGCAATGTGTCCAGGTGTTCCACAGTGAAAACAAGTCTTTTTCTTCACTGTGAAGTTATTTCTTCCTGCCCCTGGTGGCGTATCCTTGTCTTGTCTCTTGTTGTTCCCATATGCACACTTGCCACAAGAACTCTATTGCGTTGGAATTGGTGGCCTATATTTCTCAACGACAGGTTTATCAAAAGCAAATGAGTTCGAAGCAACAGACTCAGATCTCAAAGAGACATTTGTTTGTTCAATAGTGTTCTCCTTGTTCTCATCTTCTGCTACTTTACCTGCACATGAAGTAGCAACATTAGTATCTTCAAAATTAATAACTCTTCCTGACACAAATCCAGCTCGTTTTCCGTATTGAAGATGTGTCTCCCTGTCAATTTCGTTCTTTATCATAGGGATGGATGTGTAGTTATGATTGAAAGGGGGATGTACACTATCATACACTAGACCCTTGTTTTGATTCCTTTTAAATTGCATGCTTTGGTCTATCATATTTGCAACCACCTCACTTGAGAAATCATATTTTCTAACATCAAGTTTGGCAGTTTCAAACTTTCCTTTCAAAGATTCAACTTCAGCCACTAGCTCAACATTTTGTTTGACTACATAATCATAGTTTTCACATTTGTTACTGTAGTCTTCCTGAAGTTTCCTAAAGTCCTTGGTTTTTGCTTCTAACTCAGCCTTCAGGGGTTTCTGTCCTTTCCTGAGTTGATATCCTTCATATCTCAGGTCCTCAACTTCTCTTTTTAATAAATCAGTTTGTTCCCGAAGAAATTTAATTGTATCTTCACATGATTGAGAACATGAAACTTCACATGAATGAGAACATGACACTTCATTAACCGGAAGGTTTGCTGAACTCATTGTTTTTCGACAATTCAAAGCGTTAAGTTCTTCAATTATATCAGCCAGACTAAGACGATTAAGATCTTTTGTCTTCTTGATGTCAGCCACATTCATATCCCATGATTTTGGAAGTGAATTCAATAGCTTTTTGTTGATCTCGGACTTAGTCAAGAAGATCCCGGCTATATTCATCTCAATAGTGAGTGTAGTAAATCTCTGCAATTGAGTTTCGAGGGTTTCTCCAGGGATATAATCGAAAATGTTGAAATTTTGTCTTAACATATCCTGACGACTCTCTTTCATGTTTTCAACTCCCTCGTAGACTTAAAAAAAAACTACTAAAAGCACAACTAGAAGTCAAACTTAAATTTAAAAATACCCTTTGACTATAAACCTCAAAATTCAACCTTAAAAGTCAAATTTAAAAAGTCAAACTCAAAAGTCAAACTTGAAAAGTCAAACTTAAAAGTCAAACCGAAAAGCTAAATTTGAAAAATTAAAAGTCAAACGAGAAAGTCAAAGTTTAAAGTCAAAGGTCAAACTTTAAAAGTCTAAATCAAAATTTTAAGTAAAAAGTCAAAATTAAAAATTAAAAATTTAAAAAATAAAATTTTGGATGAAAATGAAATTTAAAATTGAAAGAAATTGATTTTTAGGGTTAAAAGTGTCAAATTTCGAAATTATTGTGCGACAGGAAGTGTTTTTTAGTTAAATTTCAAAGGAATGAAACAAGAGGCTTGGTAGTTCAACTGGTAAGCCGTGTGTTTGATGACTCTAGGGACCCGAGTTCGAATCCTGGCACCCCCCAACTCAGTTTCCATTTTTTTATGAGAAGCGATGCGAAGGTGTGTGAGGCGAGGATCCGAGGCGCGAAGGCAAAGACCTGGTGCGAGGATGCGAGACCGTAAACGCGAGCCGTAAACTCCGAGGCCTCGGACCGTAAGCTCCGGACCGTAAGCTTCGGGCCGCAAACTCCGGACCGTGAACTCCGGACTGCAAGCCCTTCAAGAGCCGTAAACACTTCGCAAATCTCGAAAAAAACACCGTTTTTCACCCCTTTTTGCTCCAAAACTTGATCAAAAACTCGTTTTTACGAAAAACGCGAAGAAGAAACCCCCTTATTTTTGCGAGATCTATCCAAAAACGCTATTCTCTTTTCAAAATCAGATCAAATAAGCTCCAGATCTGAAAAAAAATTGATTGATACAACCAAGCTCTGATACCAATTGTAAGTCCCTAATTTGCCTGTGTATCAGTCAGATCCGTTTGATGATGCGGAATCCCAATCAAACAGATGATGTCAGATAAAATAGAAAGAGAAGAAGAAGAAGAATATGATGAATCTATGTATGAATTGATTAGAATTATGATCCGGATACAAAAGATTCACACACACAATTTCTCTCTCTGGCCGTAAACTACTTCGTGTAAGTCCCTAATCTGCCTGTGTATCAGTCAGATCCGTTTGATGGTGCGGAATCCCAATCAAACGGATGATGTAATATCAAAAATAGAAGAGAAGGAGAAGAAGAATTATATGAATCTTGTATGTATTGATATGAATTATAATCCGGATACAAAAGATCCACACACACGATTTCTCTTTCTGGCCGTAAACTACTTCTTGTTCATCAATCTCTACTCCTCACCCTAACACCTCTATTTATACTTGGAATATGGGCCGGATAACACATGGGCCGTAAATGAGTTTACGGTCGTAAGGTGTTTACGGCCGTAAACTCAGCCGTAAACTAGGCCATAAAATCATAAAATATTACACAAAAATACAATTGCCCAGAAAAGTAAAGTTTAAACCATATTTTGACCCAACAAGACGGACTCGACGAGTGGAGTTGGAAAGTCCCAATTCTGATGACAGGAGAAACTCGACGAGTTGGATTGTGATTTCATGGTTTCTGATTTATGGAACTCGGCGAGTTGATGGGTTTACTCAGTGAGTTTAGTCAACCCAGAATGTTAACTTTGACCAGAATGTGGACTTTGACCAAGGGTAAAATGGTCATTTTACCCTAAGAAGGATTATTGGATTTTGACTAAGTGTTATTGTGATAATGATAGTCGGGGAGTCGTTGGAGCAGCCGTTAGAGATTCCTTACCGCGAGATTTCACAGTCAGCTTTGTGAGGTGAGTTTCCTCCTGCTTTGAACGGGTCGAAGGCACCAAGGCTGGCTCATATATGTTTTGATTGAGTGTGGGTGAGGCTCGTATCTCATAGATAGCCGAGTTTGGGCGAGGCTTGTGTCTCATAACATTATTTGAGTATGGATATAGGACTATTTGATAGATTTGATTATACTTGTTGTCGGTGTGATACTTGTATGGATGCTTAGTAGCAGAGTGTGGGTGGGGCCCGTATCTCGTAGTTAGTTGAGTGTGGGCGGGGCCCGTATCTCCTAGTTAGAGGAGTGTGTCACACCCCAAAACCTGAACGGCGAAATCGTTCGGGGGGGGGGGGGGGGGGGGACGTCATGTATAGCATCACAACGATGCAAAGTAATAAACAAGCAACAACATCATCCATTGCATTAATAATATAATTTCATACAAGTGTGTTCTGTCAAGATATATAGACACCAAAAAGTACATCAAAATAAAATAGGAGTCATGAACAAGCTCCGTCTTCTCAAAATCCTGGCACCGGTACCTGTCTACTAGTGACCTGAGAATACAAGTTATTTTGAAAGAGTTTATCAGCTTTAAAGATGGTGAGATCATAAGTATATTAGTGTCTGAGTTTGTATGAAAGCATTTGTAAGATGTAATGTATAAGTTTTGTAAAGTTTGTATTTGTTTGAACAATCCTAGAAAACCCTATGTTTCCTACTAAAAGTAGCCTTCTACCAAGGCATCTAGTAACTGTGTGTGTGTCTCTTGAAAGAGTGTGTATTTTCCCAAGTCCAACTATCATTACTCAAAAATATAGTTTTTACATTACCGTGCATCGTGTGAATGTTCACGAAGTGAATGTAATGGGAGAAATATTATAGTACTGTAGTATTGTGTTTAGTAACTACTGCTGTACTAACTACCTTAAACCAATTGTTATTTAAAGTACCATGTGATCGGCCTGTACTCTGCTACCGACTCAATAGTAAAACGACGATGTAAGACGCTATAAGAAATGACATTTGGCACCCGTAGACTTGCAAGTTGTCACACCCCCAAACCAAGGATGGCGGAAACATTCGAGGGTGGAGGACTTCATGTAGAGTATCACAACAACGAGTATAATAGTGCTCAAAGTAAATACAACCATCATAAATATAACTGAAAAAGTTACACCAAAGTATATGTTTACATGATTCAAATCAATTACATAATGATACAAAGTGAACTGTTTGACGATTTATCGTCCCATCCTCAAAACGTTGTTGGTTTCCTGTTTTCACTGAATTCCTGAGAATACAAGTAGTTTTGAAAAGTGTCAACACAAAGGTTGGTGAGTTCATAAGAGATTTTATTGGAGAAATAGACCGTTTTCCTTGTAAAAGTGATACGATATGTATTCAGAAAATCCGATATTTTCTTTATAAGGTATTGTATTGTAATCTCATAACCGATGACCAAAATGTATAAGTAACCTTTCTTATTAAAGAAAATTAAAATGTGCTTGAATTGACATAAACGCACTTGAATTAAATGATGTTTCCGCAAAATTCTCATGTTTGTTAATACTTAATGTATATGTAGTCCTAGGTCTCGGGACCGAGAAAATAACAAGTACCGTCTATACTTAAAGTTATAAGTGTGGTTTCAAATGGTGTGTAGACATAAATACTAAAAACCGAATGTAGACAGTAATATCGGTACTTATTGAGATAAAAGTGATTTAAAATCGACATAAAAACCCATTAAAGTTTTATAAAAATCCCGTAAACTTTATGTATTGTTATATCCTTATGTGAGCCGCTATAATCATACTTAAGACTAATGAACCTGCCACGACGTTTCTCAGGCGTCGAAGAACTGAAATGACAATTATCACCCGTAGACCTGCAGGTCCAACTGTAGCTAGCAGCAAGGTGTGGGGTGTCAAACCCAATATAGATCTATATACAACTATCACGTTCCCCCTCCAGGAGACTCTGATTATAACGTACAGGATTTTATATTCCGCACTCGGACGTAACGGAAAGAGAATGTCTCACAATTTAGGTTAACAAGTTTACAAGTTGTACGCGGGAGTGTAAAACCTTTCTGTATGAATGTACCCTTTTCGTACGTGTGTGCTATGTGATGTATTGAAAACTATACCTTCTATAGTTTTATCCAAAACGTTTGTATTATATAAGAACTCTTTTATGAAAAAGCATTAGGATTATAAAATCCATTAAACTATGCTTAGTATAGTTTATATGTATATATACGTGTTCTAAATGAATGAATAATCTTATCATATATGCCTATACTTCAGTATGATGATAGACTAACAAGGTAACACATTCAATATTTAGAACTTGACATTATACACTTTGCTCAACATAATACAAAGTGTTATAAAAATTACAAGTTGTTAACAAATTTTTCAGCCTTTCTACACTGTTTTTGAAAATTCATAGAAAAATCATACGAAGTCGAAAACTAAATCCGTAAATTCTGGGAGTTCCCAAAATGTGTCTAGTTTACTCATAATTTTTACCATGATTTTCAATGACCTGCAACTTAGGTGAAACAGGCCATAATCACAGACTGGTCCGGTTTGGTGTTTGAAATGATAGGCAGTTTTGTAAAAATCACCATAAATTGTAGAAAAATCGTATGGAGATGTGCAAGTAGTCATTTTAAAGCTAAGAAGTGGAACTACATGCACCTAAAACAGTTTTGAAAACTAAAATGTCTAAGGTGTCCAAAACAGTCTGTGAATGGAGTCCAACTTTTCTGATGAAAGTTGTTAGAAAGTTTTAGTTATGTTCTTGGTGTTTTAACTTGTATCCCCCCCCTAAAAACTTAAGAAAATATGAAAATGTAGGGGTATGAACTCACCTTGTGTGATTTCAGTAGATAAGTGTTGAAGAAGAGAAGTGTTCAACCCAAGAACACTAGAAGAATCGCTTGAAGAATCGAAGCTCTAACACAAATATAATGGATTTTGTGTGAGATATCCATGATTTGAGTGGAAATAATTGAGATAATCATAAAGGAAATGGATTATGCTTACCAAAGGTGGAGGAAACTCTCAAGATTAGCCCTTGAATCTCAGATTTCTAGAGAGAGAGAGTGAGAGAGAAAGGAGTTTGATCTTCTTGTGAAATGAGAACAAATGAGAGAAAATGAGGAGAGAGGGTGAATATCCAGCTCTCAAAGCATGGAGGTGGCTTGTGAGGGAGGTAAAAAGTACAAGGTATGGTGGGGAGGAGTATGGGTTGTCATGGAGTGGGTGTGGGGGTTGCTTGCGTCATAACTAAGGTAAAGTCAACACTCTTCTTTTTGTACTTTACCAACTCCCTTTTAATAAGATTTTATCCCTAAAATGTGATTAAATCATTAATTTAGGGGCCTTATAATTAAAAATAAAGTTTTGGGTGAAAATCCTATGTTAAAATAATTAAAAATGGGTTTAAAATGCAAAAATTCGCAAAAATGGGGTGAAAAGTGCAATTTCCAGCGGAAATCTTCGGACCTAGGCCGAAGTTCGGTCCCTAGGCCGAAGCTCGGTCAGGTGCGCGCGGCTCGGAGGGGCTGGTCTCGGAAGCGAAGGCGCGCCAGAAGGAAGAAGCGAGGCGAGGCTGGTCCGATGCTCGGTCCGAAGAGAGGCGGGTCCGACGCGAAGGCAAGGGCTCGGTCCGAAGGCTGGCTAGAACCGAAGGCACTGTTGTGAACAGTGATGAACAGTACCCTCGGTTCGGACCTTTCTTCTATGCCGGGTTCGGTTCGGATCCTCCTTCCAAGCTGGTTCGGTTCGGATCTTCTTTCCAAGCTGGGTTCGGTTCGGATCCTCCTTCCAAGCTGGTTCGGTTCGGATCTTCTTTCCAAGCTGGGTTCGGTTCGGATGAACAGTGGTTTCGGTTCAGCTTATGAACAGTACCTTCGGTTCAGACCCTCATGAATAGTGCTTTCGGTTCGGTTTATGAATAGTACTTTCGGTTCGGTTTATGAATAGTACTTTCGGTTCGGGGGTTCGTTTCCTAAGTCCGTTTTTCGCGTAGACTTCCATTCTTGGGCTATTTTTTGCCAATTTCGAGGGTCGGGATGCCCCGAGTGATTATAGAGAGTTGGGAGAGATTTCGAGAGAGATTTGAGAGAGATTCCTCGTTCTCAGAGAGATTTGGGAGAGATTTGACATACTTGGAGAGATTTCGCATACGAAGAGATGCGTGAGAGAGATTTCACATACTTAGAGAGATTTGGGAGAGATTTGACATACTTGGAGAGATTTCACATTCGGAGAGAGATTTGGGAGAGATTTCACATACTTAGGGAGATTTGGGAGAGATTTGACATACATGGAGAGATTTCACATACAAAGAGATATGTGAGAGAGATTTCACATACTTAGAGAGATTTGGGAGAGATTTGACATACTTGGAGAGATTTCGCATACGAAGAGATATGTGAGAGAGATTTCACATACTTAGAGAGATTTGGGAGAGATTTGACATACTTGGAGAGATTTCACATTCGGAGAGAGATTTTGGAGAGATTTCACATACGGAGAGAGATTTGGGAGAGATTTGACATACATGGAGAGATTTCACATACAAAGAGATATGTGAGAGAGATTTCACATACTTAGAGAGATTTGGGAGAGGTTTCACATACTTAGAGATATGTGGGAGAGGTTTCACATACTTAGAGATATGTGGGAGAGGTTTCACATACTTAGAGATATGTGGGAGAGGTTTCACATACTTAGAGATATGAGGGAGAGGTTTCACATACTTAGAGATATGTGGGAGAGGTTTCACATACTTAGAGATATGAGGGAGAGGTTTCACATACTTAGAGATATGTGGGAGAGGTTTCACATACTTAGAGATATGAGGGAGAGGTTTCACATACTTAGAGATATGTGGGAGAGGTTTCACATACTTAGAGATATGTGGGAGAGGTTTCACATACTTAGAGATATGTGGGAGAGGTTTCACATACTTAGAGATATGTGGGAGAGGTTTCACATACTTAGAGATATGTGGGAGAGGTTTCACATACTTAGAGATATGTGGGAGAGGTTTCACATACTTAGAGATATGTGGGAGAGGTTTCACATACTTAGAGATATGTGGGAGAGGTTTCACTGGTGACCTTTTTGAGTGCCCGGCTACGCACTGCAAGGTCCTTAAACCCCGTTAAGCCTTGATTAGGGTTCTTGCATACTCCCGATGAGTATGTAACATTGTTGTATCGGTTTGGCTTTCTACGTACCAACTTTTTAGGTTAAGGAGATTTAGGTGAACGCACTTTTCGATTTATGATCTCTCATTAGAATAGAGAGTTGTTTAGAAGTTATATAACGTAAACTCTAGTACTCACGGCGAATTGGGTGGACCGGTTTGACTTGTTGACTTTTGTTGACTTTGACTTGACCGAAAATTGACGGTTGTCACATCATCCCCCCGTTAGAGGGAATTTCGTCCCGAAATTCGAATTTAGGCAAGGAGTTTGCAAATGACTAAGGTCGGCTCTACATTATTTGATTCTGACTAAGGGATGAGTTACTATACACGAAATCTTAGTTCATACACATTATGATATAACCAATACTGGGCGGGTAGTAAAATGTGTGATTCTTCTTCAGTTTCACATCCCAACGAGGAAAAGAAACTAAGTCAGAATTCTCACATGCTATTATCTACCAGGTATTCGTTATATATAACTAGGGAATGTATAAGTGAGGAAATCGTAGTAAATAACTTAGTAATTCTTTTTACTACGGGGGTAGATAGGCAAGTCACTTACAACGACAACGATGAACTGATTCCTAGTAAGAATGACACATCCTATGAATACTACGAACGGGTTGGTCCTATCCGAGGGGTATCACTACAGACTTGCAGCGTCCGCATCAAATTTGGAAGGTTGTCCTCGGACATCCTTATCCGATACTCGCGACTGGTGACATTCAGATCTCAGGTCTGATTCCTAGAGGGTACCTCTTTCCTTGTGGTTGGTCGGCCTATTCGTTTATGTGAGGCAGATAGCGAAGGTTTCTACTGGAGGTATTGTCAGGGCCTCTGAAGTTAATGGAACTATGAGCAATTTGCTTTTCTATTCGAGAAATAAGAACAGAGCCTTCCAGGGTGAAAAGCTTGGTTCTTCAACTTTATTGATGAATAGTTCGACAGGTTTGACCTAAGAGTTCTTGTAGCTCGGTAGGAAGCATGTGGGTTTGGTTTACACGATTAGGCCTTCTTAGATGGTAGGACATTTACTCGCCCTCCTGGGCTACCTTGGCCCGATGTTCATGGCAGAACTCGTACCACGTCTTTCCCAGGCTTCCGTGCTTGGACCTTGTCTGCTACATGCGTGACATTCCCAAGGGTCTCCTGCAAGTACTTGTGATAAGGTTTCGGAAGCATAACACTCCTCTGATGCGTGTTTTGGGGTTCCATAGTAAAAGATAATCCGTAGGTTCGAGCTGGATGTTCATGAGAGACGAAGGTTTCGATGTTTGGGAGGGGTTAGGTGAAAGGTCCTTTTGTAGATGTTAAATTGGGAAGATGAGGGCTATATCGATGAAGATTGAATGACGACATCAATATCTTTTTAGATAAAACTAGCTAAGCCGTATTCGCACGAAGAGATTACCGGAGTGATAAAGTATCTTGTGTTTCTTTTTAGGGTGATAAACTTCGTTTGATGTTATCATTATCGTAGATGATTTATACCACAGTGTCTAGTACTGGCGGCAGGTGTGTTTCAAGAATTAGTAATGATATTTGATATCATGACGCCTGACAGGTCTCCTTATGATCGAATGGTATATGAACGTCGCATGTGATCTGATATTGGGGAATCGTCGAGAGGGTGGCCCCACTCAACTCTTACTATTAGACACGGATTAGGAGTCGGGATGAAATTCTTTGTTTCAAAACTTCGGTATTTCGATTATGATTAACCCCGATGCATGTACAAAGTCATCACATCCTAGAGGTAATGATCTTTAGATCATATATGAATGTATTTGGTTCGATTTGAACGAGAGAGTATTTTAACTACTTCTAGAAAGACGGCGACTTTTAGCAAGCATAACAATTTCATTACAAACATATAGTACTTAAACGTTTTTGTCGTTGGGAAACATTACAAAAGTCCTAATATGGTTCCCTATTACTCTTGCTGGTTCGGTTGTTAAGCTCCTCCGCTTTCCCCGTCATTCCTCTCGGTTGGGCAGTTTCTCTTGAAGTGTCCCGCTTCGCCACATAGGAAGCACACTGGAATTTCTTTGGTAATGGGGGTTGGTGTGATGTACTGAGTCGGGGTCCTACAGAAACGGGCGGTATGTCCTTCCCTGTAGCAGTTATCACATTGTAAGATTCGGCAAGCTCCTATGTGATGGTAATTACACTTGTTACACTTCGGGAGTGACCCCTTATATGGTCTGGCCGGCGTTTGGGTGGTAGATCCTGTGGCCAGTATTGGGGCATGTGTTGTGACTGCCGTTGCGGTGGTGGGGGTGGCCATAGGTTGTTGTCTTTTAGCGGATTTGTGAGATTGGTGGTGCTTTTTCATGTTCCAAAACTTTCTCTTCTTGCTCGTAGGTTTGAGACCTGAGGTATTTTTGCTGGCGGACATCCGCTGGTGTTCCTGAATGTTACCATTATCTGTATTGTCAGCACTGTTTCCATTTCTGCCGGCGTTGTTAGCATTGAACTGTGCCATGACGGCTGCCACGGCTGCCGTGACTGCAGCCTGAAAAGTAGCAGCGTCTATCTGCAGAGTTGGCACCTTGCTAGATGGTTGGTTTCCTCTTGGTGAAGACATAGTTCTGTTTCACGATGAAAAACATCTACGTTAGTGGAAATGATTATCTTAAGTGCATTCTTACAATTTATATTAACGCATATAAATTTTTGCACATTACTGTACTACTCCTAGTGTTTCCGCTAACATTCTTGAAATAGGGTTACAGCAGTGGGTAGGGGTAGGTTTTATACGGGCGTCAAGCTTTACCCATCTTAGGATCATGTGTGTCCAAACACGCTTGGCTGGGGAGTTCTGATGGGATCCGGTGCATTAGTGCTGGTATGATCGCACCCGTGAGTCTATGATGAGGGAACTTCTCGACAAAATGATTAAGGGTGAGATGATATTGAGTTTTTAGAACGGCTAAACGTCGCGAGTTTCTAACTAAGCTTTATCTTATATAGATTTGTAACGTAATTTGGTCGTTAAGGGCGTTCTGAAAACGATTCCTAACGGGAGTCTTTACATGGTAACCCATGAATTTCCAGTAGTTCCGCACCCAAGTGGTGCCTTATAGTTGACCCAGGCTAGGTCCTCATCATGACCAATTGGAGCATGTTCTCGAAGATTTGACTTGCATCCCTATGATGCAATCCTAATACAGAGTAGAAGTAAGCTCAGGTGGTGATCCTTTGATGTTGGTTGTTTGAAACCGGGTTCCATTGGTTGGTGAATGACATGATCCAACCTTGGGGAGAAGATCAGGAATGATTCCGGAGCTAGATTACTCTAGTTTTACAACTTGAATAGAGTGGGTTGCAGGCAGGCTCCTACCGCAGCATGATGGGAGTGTTTGAACAAAAGGGTGACACAGAACTCGGCTGATTGATATGTCATTGATGTTTAAGATGTAACAAATTAGGGAAAGTAAATTGACCTTGTAGAAGGTCTTATATCATATCAAGGCAGGGTGTCTTGGCTGCCTAAAGGCCTCACTAAAGGTGCCTACAGTACAAGATAGTTTCATAGGAAATACCACATAGGGCATAGATAGGGATAACGATTCCTTTTTAACATGAAATGAAGTAAGGCGTTTACTACTGGCGGCGGTCATTTTCTTGTGATCTCTCAGTTCAGCTAGCGGCCGCTCCATATCAGGCATGTGCCTTTCGTACACCCTCTGGCGTACTCGGAGTTTTATGACATCGGTTCGTGATTCAGCCAGTGTTTGCAGCAGGGTTTCATAGTCTTTCGCAGACTTTTCACGAGTGTGCTCAAGGCGATTGGTGCGGATTGTACGTATTCTTACATTTGCATCAACCTCTGCGATACTATGGAGAGTTGTTCTGCCCCGAATTCTCGTCTCAGGCAACTCTACAGACCAGGATTGGAAAAATTCTATCTGCTGGGGTTCCTTCGTTTATGTTGCAGAAGTTTCGATCTCCATCGAATGACGTAGGTGTTGGATAAGGTGTCTAAGTCCATAACTATTTCGGGCATGTACTTGACCCGACCCGGCATGGTCCATTTGGGTTGCATGGCACCATGCAATTGGATAGACTAAATGAGAGAAATAACACTTGGAGATTATTAATATATTATAAGTTCTAATATATTAATAATATTATTTGATTAGTTGATCAAAGAATTAATTTGGAATTAATTAAGTGATCAAAGGATAACTAATTAAATATATGGGTTGATTGTGTAAATCATCCATATCTTGTATAGTGGGCTAAGAGGCTCCATGGATTATCAAGTTGGGTTCTACCCATAGGATGCTCCATGGATGCTCCATGGGAGTTACAAACCCATGGGTCATGGAAATGAAGAGTCATGACACATTAGGGTTTACATGGTGTAACCCTAGGTGTGTCAACACTATATAAGAAGCATATTCTCCACCAAAAATCGGCACTACTAATGAACTAGAGGGCTTGGCCGATTTTTGAGAAGTGTGTGTTATCTCAAGAGTCTTTCCAAGAGCATTTGGTGTTGTGTGAAGCATTTGAGGCATCACACTTGGGGTGCTAGGCTCACAAGGTTTCAAGGAACACAAGCAACAACAAGGTAAGTTATTCTATCTATGATTCAAGTTAAAATTGTTCCCCATGTATGCTAGATAGGAATATAACCTTGGAATTCAACTTTGCATGATAATAAGACAAACATAGATCCAAGGTTATTAGGGTTGCATGTACACTTAGGAAGTGTTAGAATGCTCAAAACCCATCAGTGGTATCAGAGCCTAGGCTTGTTTGTTTGTTATTTGTGCTTAAAAGTTGAAGAAAGTCGAAAATCTTGCTGTCTGACTGATGGACTCGGCGAGTCCATGGGGAGGACTCGACGAGTTCATGTGTATCTTCAACCTACTCGGCGAGTAGGTTTATGCACTCGGCGAGTAGGGTCGACAGAGTGCAGAATTTCGACTTGTGTTGCTGGAAATGGATTAGAATCATTACCCTAAAATGTTTTGGTACTTGAAAACTTATTTTAGAAGGTGTAATGTCTTTTCTAACTCATTTACAACAACTAGTTATCAAAATTACAAAGATTAAATGTGATTTTGATTCTTGAAAGTGTTCATGTTCATGTTCTTGTTCTTATGATGTTTAGATGATCATAGGAATTATTTGTAACCTATGTGGTAGATTAATTCATGATCATAATGTGTTTTAATGGAGTCCATAACTTGTCCTCAAGTTATGGAAAACCAAAAGTCTCTTGGAATAAAAACCATTAAAAGAACACAAGAGTTAGAAAAATGAAAAGTTCTCATTTTATTACTCTATTAAACTCATAAGTTACAAGAAATGAAAAGTTTTGAAAGTTTACAAAACTTGCCCTCAAGTTTTGGAACAAGTAAAGTTAAGTTAAAACTTTAGTTCCAACCCCTAGAATTTTAAAAGTTAAAATTCAACCCTTATACTTATATTATTATGATTTAATAATTATATATATATATGTATAAGAACAAAGTCGTCTTACCGCTAGTACGCCTCATTCACGAAGCCGGTCTATAAGGTGGGTATAAGGTTGTTGCCTATAAAATGGTGACTTAATGGGTGTCCACTCTCACCCACCGCTTGCTTGATCGGTGGAGGGTCGTTAGCCGAACGGGTAAGACAAGGACTTATTAATTCTCATTCAAAGTATGATGAATATTATAAAGTAACTAAATGTTTTATTAAATTCCCAATCTTAGTTACTTTAGGAAAATGTGAATAAGGTGCTATTCCATGAAATTACACTTTACACTTTGATTAAGTCGTTGGTGGAGCGTGTGTGGTTAACCGGCACACTAACTTGGATTTAACAAGGTAGGTAAAGGGTGACTTAGGGTTTATTATAGTATCGATGGAGCGTGTGTGGTTAACCGGCACATCGATTGAGTGATAAACTTTAAGGGTACCAAGTGATTTGCATGGTTACTTCACACCTCGTTTTGTGATCCTCGGTATCCCAGTCACAAAACTTGGAGGGCACACTCGAGATTGAAACATGCCTTTGAAAAGTTCATTGAATCTCAAAGAATCTAGGAATTTCTAAGAACCATTCAAAAAACCTAATAGTAAAATATTGCGGTTTTCGTGGTGGAAATTGGTGAATCGTCATTCATCTACCTTTCAAATATGATATAGCTTAGATTACGGCATACCTCTTCTAAGTTATATTATATTGTGATTGGATCCTAGCCTTAATATTACATTTGGGTGTTTTATTAAGGACTCTCTTATATCTAAACTAATCTTGTCCTCTCTCCTTCAGATGTCTTTCAATAATGCTTCTGGCTCTAATCCTAATGGCTCCTTTTCCCTTATGAACTTGTGTGGGAAAGTCACCTTTGATGGATCCAACTTCAATGAGTGGATCAGAAACATCAGGATGATTACCCGCTACGAGGACAAAGAATATGTCCTTGACAAGGAGCTTAAGGAGATTAATGAGTCCACTGCAACTCCTCAGGAGATCGCTGAATTTCGGGCGCATGAAAGGGATGCTACGAAAGTGGCTTGCATCATGACTGCCACGATGACAGCGGAACTCCAAAAGTCTTATGAAGATTTCTACCCTTATGACATGCACCAAGATTTGATGGAAAGATACCATCAAAGTGCAAGACAAGAGAGGTATGAGATCATCTGCTCCATGATAACAACCATGATGAAGGACGGGGAATCCGTCACGAGCCACATGCAGAAAATGCAAAGGTATGTGGATCGTTTGCTGAAGCTTAATGTGAACTTCCCGGAGGATCTTGCAATAGATATTATTTTGCATTCCTTACCATCGTGCTATGATCAATTCCGCATGACATATCACATGAACAAGGAAGAAGTCACCCTCAGCAAACTTCAGGGACTTCTCAAGACCGCAGAAACAGGTCTTAAGGAGAAGTCGGTTGCTATCACTCCTACTCAAAACTCTACTCCGGTTTTGGCAATCGGGAAGAATCGAGGGAGGAAGAGAAAGAGCTCTTCTAAGGGTACCAAGGCTCGGACCCTTGATGGCTCTTCTTCAAGTGGAACCAAGAAAGGTTTCGTTACTCCTTCTTCTGACCCAAAAGAGGCTGAATGCTTCTATTGCCATGAAAAAGCTCATTGGAAGCGGAACTGCCCAAAATACCAGCAAGATGTGAAGGATGGGAAAGTTAAACCCAACCATGCAGGTATTTACACTATCATTTCTAATAACTCACCCCATTCTAATTCTTGGGTCCTTGATACCGGGTGTGGTATTCACATTTGTTGTGACTTGCAGGGACTAAGAAGAAGTGAGGATGTGGAGCAAGGAAGGATAAACTTGATCATGGGGAATAGGAAAGTTATACCTGTTACCAAGATTGGAGTTTATACTTTATCGCTAAGTAGTGGGTTTAGTTTAGATTTGAATAAGTGTTGTTATTCGCCAGGAATGGCAAGAAATATTATTTCCTTTCATGCTTTGTACAAACAAGGGTTTACCTTTTCATTTAATAATGAAGTTGGTTCTATAGAAGTTTTCTATAATAATGTCTTTTATTTTAAAGCATTACCTTGTGATGGTGTGTATGAAGCTGTATCTGTTATAGATAACTTGGGAAATAATGTTTTGTGTATTGATTCTACTAATAATAACTTGGATAAAGCATCTTTATGGCATTGTCGTCTTGGACATATAAGCAAGAAACGCATAGGCCAACTCCAAAAAGTTGGAGTCTTGGAGTCGTTTGACCTAAAGTCAGATGATAGTTGCGAATCATGCTTACTTGGAAAAATGACAAAGTCACCCTTCACAGGTTCATGTGAGAGGGGTGAAGGTTTGTTGGACCTTATACACACGGATGTGTGTGGACCATTCAAACATGCCACAAGGGATGCTAATCGTTATTATTTGACTTTTACTGATGATTATAGTAGATATGGATATGTCTACTTGATCAAGCATAAGTCAGAGACTTTCGAGAGGTTTAAGGAATTTAAACAGGAAGTCGAGAATCAATTGGGCAGGAACATTAAGATGCTTCGATCCGATCGTGGTGGTGAGTATCTTAGTTCAGAGTTCCTCGACTATCTAAGGGAATGTGGGATAGTCTCACAATTGACACCTCCCAGGACACCACAGTTGAATGGTGTGGCTGAGAGGCGTAATCGAACCTTGTTGGATATGGTTCGTTCCATGATGAGTCGAGCTACGCTACCAATCTCATTCTGGGGGTATGCCTTAGAGACTGCCGCCCATATCCTCAACCTAGTCCCTACAAAGAAAGTTGCCAAAACTCCTCACGAGATGTGGACTGGTAAAGTACCTAAACTAGACCACATCAAGATTTGGGGTTGCGAGGCTTTCGTGAGACGCGAGACTCATGATAAGCTCGAACCTCGAAGCGAGAGGTGTATTTTCATCGGCTACCCACAACATTCCTTTGGTTACCTCTTCTACAGACCTAGTGACAATGTGGTCTTTGTAGCAAGAAGAGGAGTCTTTCGAGAAAGAGAGTTTATAAGCCAAGGAGACAGTGGGAGGCAAATTGATCTTGAAGAAATTCAAGAATCAAGCGGTGAAGGAACTTCAAACTCTAGCCCTCAACTTGAGGAGGAAACTCCTGTTGAGCCAATTGACAAATCTGTACCTCTGAGACGTTCCACGAGAGTTAGGAGTGC
Organism: Lactuca sativa; assembly: GCF_002870075.4. NCBI lineage: Eukaryota > Viridiplantae > Streptophyta > Magnoliopsida > Asterales > Asteraceae > Lactuca > Lactuca sativa. The sequence continues at coordinate 323,846,483 of NC_056626.2, read as the reverse complement.
ACCTGAGCATTACTATGGATTCCATATTACTGCAGAAGGTGAGACACTTATTAGTGATGAGACACTAGTAAGTCAAGATGACCCTAACAGCTACGAGGAAGCCATGGCAGGCCCCGAGTCTGCTAAATGGAAAGAGGCTATGGATAGCGAGATACAATCCATGTATGACAATCAAGTTTGGAACTTGGTTGAAAATGTACCAGGTCGTAAGACAGTAGGGTGCAAATGGGTCTTCAAGAAGAAGACCGACATGGATGGTAAAGTACACACTTATAAGGCTAGACTGGTTGCAAAGGGCTTCTCTCAAATTCCTGGAGTGGACTATGATGAGACCTTTTCTCCGGTAGCCAAGATTAAGTCTATTCGGGTTCTGTTAGCCATAGCTGCATTTCATGATTATGAAATTTGGCAGATGGATGTCAAAACCGCTTTCCTTAATGGGAAGTTGGCTGAAGATGTTTACATGAGTCAGCCAGAGGGTTTTGTCAGCAACGAGTACCCTAATAGAGTGTGTAAGCTTGAGAAATCCATTTATGGATTGAAGCAAGCACCTCGCAGATGGAATCTTTGCTTTGATGAAAAGGTCAAGGAATTTGGCTTTTCTAGGAGTGAAGATGAATCTTGTGTGTATGTCAAGGCTAGTGGGAGTATAGTTAGCTTCTTGGTATTGTATGTGGATGACATACTGCTCATAGGAAACGACATTCCAACCCTGCAGGAAGTAAAGTCCTGGCTTGGGAAGTGTTTCGCTATGAAGGACCTTGGTGAAGCTGCCTATATTCTGGGGATAAGAATCTTGAGAGATCGGAGTAAAAGACTAATTGGACTTAGTCAGAGTACCTACTTGGATAAGGTGCTGAAGAGATTCAGCATGCAGGACTCCAAGAAAGGAGAGTTACCCATCCAGAGTAACACCAAGTTGAGTAAGACACAAAGCCCTAGCACTGAGGCTGAGATAGCAGAAATGAGTTGAACACCTTATGCTTCGGCTGTAGGATCGATCATGTATGCTATGACGTGTACTCGACCCGATGTAGCTTTTGCCTTGAGCATGGTTAGCAGGTATCAGGCGAACCCTGGCAAGGCACACTGGACTGCGGTAAAGAATATCCTCAAGTACCTACGGAGGACTAAGGACTGGGTCCTTACCCTCGGTGGGAGTGATGACTTGAGAGTTGTTGGGTATAGTGATGCTAGCTTCCAGACTGATAGGGATAATTTCCGCTCTCAGTCGGGCTGGGTCTTTACCCTAAACGGAGGAGCAATTTCTTGGAAGAGTTCCAAGCAAGAGACAGTGGCAGATTCTACTTGTGAATCAGAGTATATTGCAGCTAGCGAAGCAGCAAAGGAAGCGATATGGCTGAAGAACTTCATTGGAGACCTTGGAGTTGTACCAGCTATTAAAGAGCCAATGGAAATTTTCTGTGATAGTGAAAGTGCTGTTGCCTTAGCCAAGGAACCACGGGATCATGAGAGATCCAGACACATCGACAGAAAATACCATTTCATTAGACATCGGATCGAAGAAGGACTCCTCATGGCAAAGAGGGTATCATCAGATGAGAACCCAGCAGATCCCCTCACGAAGGGACTGAGTAGGGTTAAGCATCTCCAGCATGCTCGGAGCATAGGGCTGAAGGATGATATAAGTTTTAGTAGTTAGATAACTCAGAAATTTGTAAAGTGTAATTGACATTTGATGATGAATAAAAGGTGTTTTATTTATGAGTAAAGTGTTGCTATCTCTTGTCAATCGTTTACTATATTTCTTTTGCATGTTTTGACTTCCAGAATAATTTTGTTTGGTGTAACATATTATTCAAACCTCCACAGTCGGTCATATGTCGGAAGTAGGTATGAATCAAGACTGTCATGATGGGTTGTAGAGGTCTAAGGTGTTGGACAAGGCTACAACAATCATGAGTGCTCATAAGTTCTGAGTATTGGACTCAACCCACGCTCACTGGAATCACTTCATGGAATTCTATCTCGAGTGATCGTGAGACGGTAATATCATATAAGTCTTCAAACCTAGAGATATGATTTGTTACTTACGAGTTGGTTATGCATTGACTGTACGAAACCGCATTGGTAACTCGATGTTATAAAACGTACTTTTGTGTGTAATTCAATGAGTGGTAGAACAAACATATGAGTCGAAGTTTATCTGTTCCTTCTTGGATTAGAAGCTGATATCTGGGCCCCTCGATGATTTTGTTTTGACCCATGTACCGGGCCCGGTCAGAACTAAGTTGATGTGTTCAATTGAGTTCTATGTCAAACAAATCGGAAATCGAGAAACAAATGCTGGACAATAAGTAAGACAATGTTCCATGTATTTGTCCGGCTCATATCTAGAACGGAGGATTATATGATCACTTATCTTAAATGGCGTACCATCATCTTCTCAAGTTTCGAGAAACCTTGTAAAGAGCTACGATTGCCGGTCGGTTCCTGAAGTACTAGAGATATAGTTATTAGACTTATCCAAGTGGGAGACTGTTGGATAAGGTGTCTAAGTCCATAACTATTTCGGGCATGTACTTGACCCGACCCGGCATGGTCCATTTGGGTTGCATGGCACCATGCAATTGGATAGACTAAATGAGAGAAATAACACTTGGAGATTATTAATATATTATAAGTTCTAATATATTAATAATATTATTTGATTAGTTGATCAAAGAATTAATTTGGAATTAATTAAGTGATCAAAGGATAACTAATTAAATATATGGGTTGATTGTGTAAATCATCCATATCTTGTATAGTGGGCTAAGAGGCTCCATGGATTATCAAGTTGGGTTCTACCCATAGGATGCTCCATGGATGCTCCATGGGAGTTACAAACCCATGGGTCATGGAAATGAAGAGTCATGACACATTAGGGTTTACATGGTGTAACCCTAGGTGTGTCAACACTATATAAGAAGCATATTCTCCACCAAAAATCGGCACTACTAATGAACTAGAGGGCTTGGCCGATTTTTGAGAAGTGTGTGTTATCTCAAGAGTCTTTCCAAGAGCATTTGGTGTTGTGTGAAGCATTTGAGGCATCACACTTGGGGTGCTAGGCTCACAAGGTTTCAAGGAACACAAGCAACAACAAGGTAAGTTATTCTATCTATGATTCAAGTTAAAATTGTTCCCCATGTATGCTAGATAGGAATATAACCTTGGAATTCAACTTTGCATGATAATAAGACAAACATAGATCCAAGGTTATTAGGGTTGCATGTACACTTAGGAAGTGTTAGAATGCTCAAAACCCATCAGTAGGTTGGTCTTGTTCTTCGCTCCAGCTTTCCAAGCACTCTACCCAAGGAGGCATCGGGCCTTGAAAAGCCGGTCGAGGATTGGGATTGGGAACACGGGTCATCGAGGATAGGTTCACCATTTCAAGTTCGGAGTCGAAACCGTCAGCAAGGCCTTCAGCTTGGTGACCATTCACAGAGATTGGGTGATCATCCTCTGGCTCCTCTCTGAGCCATTCAGTATTGTTGTGGCTAGGGTAGTACGGGTCGTCGTGGGGATGAAACCCAGCCATGATATCTTCACGAGAAATGGGGATATAAGAAGTAACTACGTAGGTGTACTAATTAGATAATTATAAGATGATCTTTATCAGGTACCTCAATACACTGTTTAGTGCATACTAGTCATATGTATTTGGGACAGGATAGACCTTCGAGTAAGCGACCCTAGCTCTAAATCCCCAATCCAACGAGAACAGGAAGTAAAGCAAAGATCCACAGATTCTAAGCCTATGACGTCCTGGATACATATAATTTTAATGTATCCACTAAGCAATTATCAACCTATTGATAAAAATCTATTTAGTTCTCAGATAAGTATTTATAATAACACCAAATACCCCTATGGTATTTCATTGTGGTAGTGTTGGTAAGTTTTTAGACTTATTGCCATATCACAACCATTCTTGGGCATGTGCTAATCACTCCTCAGACGAGCATAGTTGATCAGGCTATGCCAATCCCAAGACTGACCATACATCCCCGAGCTTACCTGTGATATCCAACAACCATTACTTTTGTTTTGTTCTAGAACGATGTGACCCTAGTATGTATGCATGCGCGTATATTTTTAATAAGAAACTACTTATTTCAAAAAGTATAGTTGTTTTGAAAACATAAAAATCAGAGACTCTAGTCCCAATGCATTTATAGTTTGTATATCTTATGTGGTTCGATATACTGAGTTCACTATAAACAATGCTCTGATACCAATCTGTCACACCCCCAAACCAAGGATGGCGGAAACATTCGAGGGTGGAGGACTTCATGTAGAGTATCACAACAACGAGTATAATAGTGCTCAAAGTAAATACAACCATCATAAATATAACTGAAAAAGTTACACCAAAGTATATGTTTACATGATTCAAATCAATTACATAATGATACAAAGTGAACTGTTTGACGATTTATCGTCCCATCCTCAAAACGTTGTTGGTTTCCTGTTTTCACTGAATTCCTGAGAATACAAGTAGTTTTGAAAAGTGTCAACACAAAGGTTGGTGAGTTCATAAGAGATTTTATTGGAGAAATAGACCGTTTTCCTTGTAAAAGTGATACGATATGTATTCAGAAAATCCGATATTTTCTTTATAAGGTATTGTATTGTAATCTCATAACCGATGACCAAAATGTATAAGTAACCTTTCTTATTAAAGAAAATTAAAATGTGCTTGAATTGACATAAACGCACTTGAATTAGATGATGTTTCCGCAAAATTCTCATGTTTGTTAATACTTAATGTATATGTAGTCCTAGGTCTCGGGACCGAGAAAATAACAAGTACCGTCTATACTTAAAGTTATAAGTGTGGTTTCAAATGGTGTGTAGACATAAATACTAAAAACCGAATGTAGACAGTAATATCGGTACTTATTGAGATAAAAGTGATTTAAAATCGACATAAAAACCCATTAAAGTTTTATAAAAATCCCGTAAACTTTATGTATTGTTATATCCTTATGTGAGCCGCTATAATCATACTTAAGACTAATGAACCTGCCACGACGTTTCTCAGGCGTCGAAGAACTGAAATGACAATTATCACCCGTAGACCTGCAGGTCCAACTGTAGCTAGCAGCAAGGTGTGGGGTGTCAAACCCAATATAGATCTATATACAACTATCACGTTCCCCCTCCAGGAGACTCTGATTATAACGTACAGGATTTTATATTCCGCACTCGGACGTAACGGAAAGAGAATGTCTCACAATTTAGGTTAACAAGTTTACAAGTTGTACGCGGGAGTGTAAAACCTTTCTGTATGAATGTACCCTTTTCGTACGTGTGTGCTATGTGATGTATTGAAAACTATACCTTCTATAGTTTTATCCAAAACGTTTGTATTATATAAGAACTCTTTTATGAAAAAGCATTAGGATTATAAAATCCATTAAACTATGCTTAGTATAGTTTATATGTATATATACGTGTTCTAAATGAATGAATAATCTTATCATATATGCCTATACTTCAGTATGATGATAGACTAACAAGGTAACACATTCAATATTTAGAACTTGACATTATACACTTTGCTCAACATAATACAAAGTGTTATAAAAATTACAAGTTGTTAACAAATTTTTCAGCCTTTCTACACTGTTTTTGAAAATTCATAGAAAAATCATACGAAGTCGAAAACTAAATCCGTAAATTCTGGGAGTTCCCAAAATGTGTCTAGTTTACTCATAATTTTTACCATGATTTTCAATGACCTGCAACTTAGGTGAAACAGGCCATAATCACAGACTGGTCCGGTTTGGTGTTTGAAATGATAGGCAGTTTTGTAAAAATCACCATAAATTGTAGAAAAATCGTATGGAGATGTGCAAGTAGTCATTTTAAAGCTAAGAAGTGGAACTACATGCACCTAAAACAGTTTTGAAAACTAAAATGTCTAAGGTGTCCAAAACAGTCTGTGAATGGAGTCCAACTTTTCTGATGAAAGTTGTTAGAAAGTTTTAGTTATGTTCTTGGTGTTTTAACTTGTATCCCCCCCCTAAAAACTTAAGAAAATATGAAAATGTAGGGGTATGAACTCACCTTGTGTGATTTCAGTAGATAAGTGTTGAAGAAGAGAAGTGTTCAACCCAAGAACACTAGAAGAATCGCTTGAAGAATCGAAGCTCTAACACAAATATAATGGATTTTGTGTGAGATATCCATGATTTGAGTGGAAATAATTGAGATAATCATAAAGGAAATGGATTATGCTTACCAAAGGTGGAGGAAACTCTCAAGATTAGCCCTTGAATCTCAGATTTCTAGAGAGAGAGAGTGAGAGAGAAAGGAGTTTGATCTTCTTGTGAAATGAGAACAAATGAGAGAAAATGAGGAGAGAGGGTGAATATCCAGCTCTCAAAGCATGGAGGTGGCTTGTGAGGGAGGTAAAAAGTACAAGGTATGGTGGGGAGGAGTATGGGTTGTCATGGAGTGGGTGTGGGGGTTGCTTGCGTCATAACTAAGGTAAAGTCAACACTCTTCTTTTTGTACTTTACCAACTCCCTTTTAATAAGATTTTATCCCTAAAATGTGATTAAATCATTAATTTAGGGGCCTTATAATTAAAAATAAAGTTTTGGGTGAAAATCCTATGTTAAAATAATTAAAAATGGGTTTAAAATGCAAAAATTCGCAAAAATGGGGTGAAAAGTGCAATTTCCAGCGGAAATCTTCGGACCTAGGCCGAAGTTCGGTCCCTAGGCCGAAGCTCGGTCAGGTGCGCGCGGCTCGGAGGGGCTGGTCTCGGAAGCGAAGGCGCGCCAGAAGGAAGAAGCGAGGCGAGGCTGGTCCGATGCTCGGTCCGAAGAGAGGCGGGTCCGACGCGAAGGCAAGGGCTCGGTCCGAAGGCTGGCTAGAACCGAAGGCACTGTTGTGAACAGTGATGAACAGTACCCTCGGTTCGGACCTTTCTTCTATGCCGGGTTCGGTTCGGATCCTCCTTCCAAGCTGGTTCGGTTCGGATCTTCTTTCCAAGCTGGGTTCGGTTCGGATCCTCCTTCCAAGCTGGTTCGGTTCGGATCTTCTTTCCAAGCTGGGTTCGGTTCGGATGAACAGTGGTTTCGGTTCAGCTTATGAACAGTACCTTCGGTTCAGACCCTCATGAATAGTGCTTTCGGTTCGGTTTATGAATAGTACTTTCGGTTCGGTTTATGAATAGTACTTTCGGTTCGGGGGTTCGTTTCCTAAGTCCGTTTTTCGCGTAGACTTCCATTCTTGGGCTATTTTTTGCCAATTTCGAGGGTCGGGATGCCCCGAGTGATTATAGAGAGTTGGGAGAGATTTCGAGAGAGATTTGAGAGAGATTCCTCGTTCTCAGAGAGATTTGGGAGAGATTTGACATACTTGGAGAGATTTCGCATACGAAGAGATGCGTGAGAGAGATTTCACATACTTAGAGAGATTTGGGAGAGATTTGACATACTTGGAGAGATTTCACATTCGGAGAGAGATTTGGGAGAGATTTCACATACTTAGGGAGATTTGGGAGAGATTTGACATACATGGAGAGATTTCACATACAAAGAGATATGTGAGAGAGATTTCACATACTTAGAGAGATTTGGGAGAGATTTGACATACTTGGAGAGATTTCGCATACGAAGAGATATGTGAGAGAGATTTCACATACTTAGAGAGATTTGGGAGAGATTTGACATACTTGGAGAGATTTCACATTCGGAGAGAGATTTTGGAGAGATTTCACATACGGAGAGAGATTTGGGAGAGATTTCACATACTTAGGGAGATTTGGGAGAGATTTGACATACATGGAGAGATTTCACATACAAAGAGATATGTGAGAGAGATTTCACATACTTAGAGAGATTTGGGAGAGATTTGACATACTTGGAGAGATTTCGCATACGAAGAGATATGTGAGAGAGATTTCACATACTTAGAGAGATTTGGGAGAGATTTGACATACTTGGAGAGATTTCGCATACGAAGAGATATGTGAGAGAGATTTCACATACTTAGAGAGATTTGGGAGAGATTTGACATACTTGGAGAGATTTCACATTCGGAGAGAGATTTGGGAGAGATTTCACATACTTAGGGAGATTTGGGAGAGATTTGACATACATGGAGAGATTTCACATACAAAGAGATATGTGAGAGAGATTTCACATACTTAGAGAGATTTGGGAGAGGTTTCACATACTTAGAGATATGTGGGAGAGGTTTCACATACTTAGAGATATGTGGGAGAGGTTTCACATACTTAGAGATATGTGGGAGAGGTTTCACATACTTAGAGATATGAGGGAGAGGTTTCACATACTTAGAGATATGTGGGAGAGGTTTCACATACTTAGAGATATGAGGGAGAGGTTTCACATACTTAGAGATATGTGGGAGAGGTTTCACATACTTAGAGATATGAGGGAGAGGTTTCACATACTTAGAGATATGTGGGAGAGGTTTCACATACTTAGAGATATGTGGGAGAGGTTTCACATACTTAGAGATATGTGGGAGAGGTTTCACATACTTAGAGATATGTGGGAGAGGTTTCACATACTTAGAGATATGTGGGAGAGGTTTCACATACTTAGAGATATGTGGGAGAGGTTTCACATACTAAGAGATATGTGGGAGAGGTTTCACATACTTAGAGATATGTGGGAGAGGTTTCACTGGTGACCTTTTTGAGTGCCCGGCTACGCACTGCAAGGTCCTTAAACCCCGTTAAGCCTTGATTAGGGTTCTTGCATACTCCCGATGAGTATGTAACATTGTTGTATCGGTTTGGCTTTCTACGTACCAACGTTTTAGGTTAAGGAGATTTAGGTGAACGCACTTTTCGATTTATGATCTCTCATTAGAATAGAGAGTTGTTTAGAAGTTATATAACGTAAACTCTAGTACTCACGGCGAATTGGGTGGACCGGTTTGACTTGTTGACTTTTGTTGACTTTGACTTGACCGAAAATTGACGGTTGTCACACAAGTCCCACTGTAGCGAGCAGCAAGGTGTAGGATAGTCAATCCAGAATAGATCTATACGCAAACTCATACGCTCCCCAATTAAGGATATTTTGGATACAAAAACGGTCAAGGCAGGTAGTTCCATGCCCTGCTTAGTGGCCCACATAACTGTATTAATGTATATGTAATGTATGTGCTAGCTGTATTGTGTGTTCTCTCTCTATCTAGCATGTATAGTAACGTACTGTGTGTACTAAATGTATTGTGTGTTCTCTCTCTATCTAGCATGTATCGTAATGTACTGACTCATGTATGAACTGACTCATTGTATGATTTATTGTTCTAGTAATAGTATTAGTAACTTCCTAAACTATGCCTATTGTAGTTTACTAGTAATATGACTTGTACTTATGAACATCAACGTATGCCCTTGCTACCCAAGGGTATTGAATTGAATGATAGAACTTTTATGTCTATATATGTATACATAATATATAACTAATATTTAGACGACTTTCGGATGGATAACCGATGCCCTAAAGCCACATCCCAACGAGGAAAAGGAGATAAAGCGAGCTAGCCTTCCTAAGTCCTTTAAACACTACTTATATAACTATACATACATAGGCATGCATTTGACAATATTAAAGTATGAAAAGAGTTTAAGTAAAAGTATTTGACAACAGATGGGTTTGTAAAATAGTTTGAAGCAAAACAGTTTGATAACACAGTTTGAAAAGTAAGAAAACTACTTTTTTGGTAGTTATTAATCACATGTGATTGATATAATAACTATAAGTATTCAACTTGTATTCCCCCCCCCCATAAAATCATTTCAAAACATTTAAAAGGTTAATTAAGGGGTATGAACTCACATGCAGTGAGTGGATTGGATTGAAGTGTTGGACACGGTGCGACGTAACAAGCGGAGACTTGTACACGCACAATGAGCCTAGTTATCATATAATAAACATATATATAACTAATTGGTCAATTTATAAGTAATAAATTAAGTTAAGACACTTTATGACATGGAAACACTTTGTTTCAAGTGTTAAAGGTCACAAGGGTTGCATCCAAGTGTTGTAGGGCATGGCTAGTGTGCTTGGGGTTCAAGGAAAACTCCATCATGGAGTTTACGGTTTTATGGTCATCAACAAATGAGTTTACGGTCGTAAACTCATGAGTTTACGGTCGTAAACTCACACTTCCTTGACCATTTGATGATTTGAAGCCTTAAAAGTCCCTAGAAGCATTTCTACTTGAAGTATGAGTCTATGGCACGGATTAGGGCACCATTTCACTCCTAAATGGAGTTTACGGTTCTTAAACCATTTTCCTTTGAGTTTACTACCGTAAACTCATATGGATTATGGTATTTTGGAGTTTTCAAGTCCTTAGCTCATCAAGGAATGGATTTAGACATGTTTCTAAGGCTTATGAAGGACTAGGGCACACTTTGGCACCTTTATTTGGGGTTTACGGTCCAAGAACTTCTTGGACCGTAAACACCTTGTTCTTTGTGTTCTTGGGACATTTTCTTGATGTATGGAAATGTAACAAGCTTTATAAGACTCTAGGATAGAAGTACTTACTATGTAGAAGCTTGAAAAGGTGCTAAGGGCCCAAGAACACTAGTGTGTGTTCTTGGTGTTTTGAAAATCTAAGCAAAACACGAAAATGGATGGATGAAAAGACGTATAATCACTAGTTGTTATGAAACAACAAATCAAGTCAAGAGATACTTACATTTTTGGGAAATCGGGTGAAAGACGGGATGATAGTTGAGTGAGTTTTGGAGTTGTTCTTGAGAATGAAAGTAAGAAGTGAGGAGTTTGGGGAGTAAACTCATGCTTAAGGCATGAGTTTACGGTTTTTGGAGTAATTTACGGAACAAACATAAAATTTTGGCCGTGAATTTCTTAACTACGTGGTATTTGTGGTTTTGAAATTTCAAGACTCGAGGCAGCACTTCCTTTCACCCGTTCGTTTAGGACTAATTATTATAATAATCAAACGAACTTTATTTGCTAAAAATAAATAAAAATGAAATTGACTTATAATATGAAGTGATTGAATTTAGGGTTTGACCGAAAGAGAATTTCGGGTTGTCGCATCATCCCCCCGTAAAAGGGAATTTCGTCCCGAAATTAAAGTCTAAGCAAATAAAGTAGTTACAGATAGCTAACGAAAAGATGAGGATATTTTAGTTTCATTTGATCCTTGCGCTCCCATGTGAATTCCGGTCCTCGCTTGGCATTCCAGCGAACCTTCACAATCGTGATACGGCTTTATTTCGTTTGCTTGACTTCCCGGTCCATAATCTCTACTGATTCTTCCACGAAGTTGAGGCTCTCGTTGATCTCGATCTCGTCGAGTAGGATTACAAGAGTCTCTTCGGACAGACACTTTTTCAAGTTCGATACGTGGAAGGTAGAATGTACGTTACTGAGTTCGTGCGGTAAGTTAAGTTTGTAAGCTACAGGGCTGATTCTTGCGAGAATCTCGAAAGGCCCAATGTACCTTGGATTTAGCTTTCAATGCTTTCCGAAGTGTATCAAGCCCTTCCAAGGTAAGACCTTCAATAGAACGCGGTCACCCACCTGAAATTCCAACGGTTTCCTACGTTTATCAGCGTAGCTTTTTTGTCGGTCTCTGGAGGCTTTTAATCGTTCACTGATTTGAACGATCTTCTCCGTCATTTCCCATATGATCTCCAGACCTGTGAGAGCGCTGTCAGGAACTCGTCCTTTAGCTAACTGGGTATCACCCACCTCAGCCCAGCACAGAGGGGATCTGCACTTTCGGCCATAGAGGGCCTCGAATGGAGCAGCCTTTATGCTCGTGTGATAACTATTGTTGTAGGAAAATTCGACAAGGGGTAAATGAGTATCCCATGCTTTCCTAAAGTCGATCACACAGGCTCGCAACATCTCTTCCAAGTTTTGGATAGTTCTCCCACTTTGCCCGTCGGTCTGTGGATGGTAGGCTGTACTCATGTCCAGCCTAGTTCCTAAGGAACTTTGTAACGACTGCCAGAACCTCGAAGTGAATCTACTATCTCTGTCCGAGATAATGGATAAGGGAACACCGTGCAGTCGTACAATCTCCCTAATGTAAGTTCTTGTAAGCTTCTCCATCTTGTCTGTTTCTTTGATCGGCAGGAAGTGTGCAGACTTGGTCAATCTATCGACGATGACCCATATGGTATCAAGTCCACCCGTTGTCTTGGGCAACATGGTTATGAAATCCATAGTAATCCGCTCCCACTTCCATTCCGATATCTCCGGCTGTTGAAGAAGACCGGAGGGTTTCTGGTATTCGACCTTGACCTTGGCGCAAGTAAAGCATTTACTCACGAAGGTAGCAATCTCTGCTTTCATGTTAGGCCACCAGTATAACTTTTTAAGATCCATATACATCTTATCTGAACCCGGGTGTACGGAATAACGAGTGTTGTGCGCCTCGTTCATGACCAAGTCTCTAAAACCATCAAGTTTCGGGGTCCAGATCCGATCCATGAAATAATAAGCTATGCCACCCTTAACCTCCAAGTTCTTATCCATCCCTCTCAGGGATTCACCCGCCACATTTTCAGGTTTCAAAGCATCGAGTTGAGCTGCCTTAATTTGTGTGGACAAGTGTGAATGGATAGTCATAGTCAATGATTTGACTCTACGACCAGAATATTCTTTCCGACTTAGGGCGTCAGCTACTACGTTGGCTTTACCCGGATGATAACGAATTTTGCATTCGTAATCACTGAGTAGTTCGACCCACCGTTGTTGTCTCATGTTGAGCTCCTTCTAATCGAATATGTGTTACAAGCTTTTGTGGTCTGTAAAGATGGTGTTTCTCGTACCGTACAGGTAGTGTCTCCAGATCTTCAGAGCAAACACAACTGCTCCCAGTTCAAGATCGTGGATCATGTAGTTGACCTCATGGGTCTTTAGTTGTCTCGAGGGATAGGCAATGACCTTACCTCGCTGCATCAGAACACATCCAAGCCCTTGATTTGATGCATCGCAATAGACTACGAAGTCTTCTATCCCTTCGGGGAAGGATAGTATTGGTGCGGTGCACAAGGCTCGTTTGAGCGTTTGGAACACTCTCTCCTGCTTCTCTTCCCAGTCAAAGGCCACGCCTTTTGGGTTAGTGTTGTAAGAGGTTTCGCTATGCGGGAGAAGTTCTGAATGAACCTGCGATAGTAGCCAGCGAGGCCTAGAAATTGACGAATTTCTGTAGGCGTCTTCGGTGCTGACCAGTTCTCAATGACCTTGATTTTGGAAGGGTCTACGTGTATTCCCTCTTCGCTAACCACGTGCCCTAAGAATTCGCCTCGTCGGATCCAAAATTTGCATTTTGAGAACTTCGCGTAGAGTTTCTCCGAATGTAATGTTTCTAGGACTTGTCGCAGATGTTGACTATGCTCCTCCATACTACGAGAGTAGATAAGTAGGTCATCGATGAAGACGATGACGAACTGATCCAAGTAAGGACGACACACCCTATTCATTAAGTCGATGAATACTGCGGGCGAGTTGGTTAATCCGAACGGCATCACTACGAATTCGTAGTGCCCATAACGAGTTCAGAAGGTTGTCTTCGGAACATCCTCCCCTAGCACTCGTAGTTGGTGACATCCGGATCTTAAGTCGATTTTTGAAAAGAAGTTCGCCCCTTGAAGTTGATCAAATAAATCGTCGATACGAGGCAGCGGATAACGATTTTTTACAATAAGTTTGTTGAGCTCCCTATAGTCGATGCACATACGGAACAATCCATCTTTCTTCTTGACGAACAAGACTGGAGCTCCCCAGGGTGAGAAGCTTGGTCTTATAAAGCCCTTGTTGAGCAGTTCGTTAAGTTTTTTTTGAAAGAGAGCAGTTCGTTAAGTTGAGAAGACAATTCTTGCATCTCAGCAGGTGCTAGACGATAAGGAGATTTGGCTACGGGGGTAGCCCTTGGAACTAAGTCGATTCGAAACTCGACTTGATGTTGAGGAGGTAATCCTGGGAGTTCTTCTAGAAAGATGTCGGGAAAGTCGCATACTATTGGAATGTTCTGAATGTCTTTTGTTTCTTGGCTCACATTGACCACATGAGCAAGGAATGCTCGACATTCCTTCCGCAAGAATTTCTGAGCTTGAATGCTCGAGATGATACGAAGGTTCGTGCCGGGTTTGTCGCCATAAACTATTACGGTTTCGCTAGATGATAGATTTAGGCGAACAGCCTTTTCATAACACATGATGTCGGCACGATGAGATCGATCGAAAATGAATGGCTATCTAAAGTTAGGGTACAGCCTATGAATATACTGCTAGTGCTCTCTGTCTTGCCATTATCCATTTCTACAGTGAAAGGTTCTTTAAGAACTTGTGATTTTTGCTTAAGTAAATGAGCAAATTTTTGGTTCACGAAACTTCTCTCCACTCCACTATCAAATAGAATGCATGCATAAGCGTTATCGAGAAGAAACGTACCAGTGACCACTGTGGGGTCGGCTATCGCTTCCTCATGGCCTATGGCCAGAACTCTTTCCACTCCACCGGCAAACCCTGCCTTCGGGCAGTTCCTTATGAAGTGGCCTACCTCACCACATCCGTAGCAAGCTTGGCCCACTCCTGTGTCGGGGACTTGGTTGATTGGCTTCGCCGGAGCTTTACAGAAACAGGCAGTGTGCCCCTTCCTGTTGCAGTTCAAACATTGCATTTCCCTGCAGGCACCGACGTGATGGAAGTTCCATTTGTTGCACTTGGGCAAACTTCCAGCGTACTGCTTTACCGGAGCAGCAGCGACAGGTGCTATCGCAGCATGTACTGCCACGACCTGCTGCTTTTTGGTAGCCTTTGACTTCTTTTTGTCATCCCAAAACTTCCGCTTGGAATCAGCGGTTCTTGCGGGTTCTGAGATGGTCAGGGTTGTTGTTGCGGCCGGGGTACGAACCCCATGGTCTATGAGCCGCTGTGCCAATCGTTTGGCACTATCAAATGTAGCGGGGTGTGAGGCCAAGACATTTCCCTGGTATGGCGGCACCAGCCCCCATATATATCTCTCAATTTTCTTTCCCTCTGTATGAACCATGTTGGGACAAAGGGCCACCAGTTCACAAAATATGGCGGTGTAGGCGGTTACGTTGGAGCCCTTCATGGTTAGGCTCCATAGTTCTTCCTCCAGCTTCTGGATCTCACCCCTCGGGCAGTACTCCTCAATCATGAGGTCTTTCAAAGCTTCCCAGCCCATAGCATTAGCCGTTATGAGAGATAGCAACTTAACATGGCTATTCCACCATGTTAGGGCTTTTGTTTCAAAGGTGCAAGCAGCGAACTTGACCTTGCTCTCCTCTAGACAGGAGCAGATTTCAAAAACTGATTCGGTTTTCTCAAACCATTGCAAGAGGGCAATGACTCTGCCAGTCCCCTTGAAGGACAATGGCTTGCAGTTGGTGAAGTCCTTGTAGGAGCACTCTTTCAAGTGCATAGGGATTTCACCATGAGTAGATAGGACAGGGGTTCCTCCTCCAGTGGAACCTGATGAATGATATTGAGCCATGGCTGTAACCACAGCCACAGCTACAGCAGCATTTAGAGTTGTCGTGTCGAATTGAGGAGTAGGTGGTTGAAGAGGTGGAGGAGGTGGTCTTTCGTTATTAGGGTTACACCTTGGATTTCTGCGAGGCGGCATGTTTCAACTATAAGTTGAAAAGATAAAAACAATGTTAAGAATTCAATAGTATAGAGAATGAATGTGTCTCATGAACTAAATCGCCATAGTTCAACAACAGGTGATAGTATGAGTTTTCTAAATAAACTAGATAAGATGCCAAAATTACTGGTATTAACGATGTATATAAGTTCGGGAAAAATGACCTAACTGAAGGTCTTACATCATACCATAGGGGAAAATATTTGCAGTTTAGTAGTCCAATAAAGTACTTGAAAGACAGGAATATTTTACAGACAAATGCTTCATAGAGCACGGATAAGAAAGGCTATTCCTTAATCAAAAGAAAGATGTGCTAGACATCTTCTAACGCCGATGGGAATTTCTCGAGCGAACCCTAAGGTCTTCCATCTGACGGACCACTTCTTGGAGGTGTCGTTCATGAGCCCTCTGGCGAACTCGAAGTTCTATGACTTCGGCTCGGGAGGCAGCTAGTTGATGTTGCAGCGTCTCATTGGTCCTCCAGGTTCTTTCCATTGCTTCTTCGAGATGGAAAATGCGGACCGTTTTGACACCAGTGTTGGCATCAATCTCCACTACTCGACCGATGGCTGCTCGACCTTGTTCAACATTCCGAGCAATCCTGCGGACCATGATTGGTAGGGCTCGATCAGCCGAGCCACCCTCGCTTATGTTGAAAAAGCTTCGGTCCCCATTGTAGAGTAAGGCTTGACCTTGTTCATCGCTCCAGCGATTCAAGTTTGTTGCCCACAAGGGTGTGGGACCTTGAAACACGGGTCGGGGGTTGTTATTCGGGGCTTGACCTACTTGAGGTAGATTGTTGACTTCGGGCTCGGAGTCAGATCCATCCGAGAAGCCTTCTGCTTGATGATCATCCAAAGGGATTTGATGCTCATCTTCGGACTCTGCTTCAAGCCATCCATCATTGCCGTTGGGTGGAAAGTACGGGTCGTCATGATGATGGAATCCAGCCATGATATCTATGCGAGAAAAAGGGTAAGGAAATAATTAATAGACGAACTAACTAGATAATTATAAGGTGATCTTTATCAGTTACTCCAATACTTTTCTAGGGCATACCAGTTATATGTATTCCGGAACATGATAGACCTTCGAATAAGTGATCCTAACTCTAAGCCCACGACCAAACAAGGACAGGAAATAAAGCAAAGATTCACAGATTCTCAGTCTATGACATCCTAGGTACATATAACCTTAGTGTATCCACTGGACAACCATTGACATACTAATAAAGACCTTTAGTTCTCAGATAAGTAATTATAGTAACACAACTATAGTATTTTTAAGTTTAATGTTATGTTCTACTGTTCTTATTGTGGTGGTGTTGGTAAGTTTTTAGACTTGTTGCAACCTCACAACCATCCTTAGGCACATGCTAGTCACTCCTCGGATACTGTAGTTGATCAGGCTACATCTTCCCAGGGTTGACCATATGTCTCTAAGTCTACTTGTGCTGTCCAACAATCGTAACACTTTTGTTCTGTCCTAGTGACACTGATTTTAGTATGAATGCAGGTATGTATACTTAGTTAAATATTTTATTATTTAAACGAATAAACTCTTAATCAGAGTATTTTAATCCAGCTTGTGTTTATAGTTCGTATATCTTTTATGGGTTGATATACTCAATTCACTATAAACAATGCTCTGATACCAATCTGTCACACCCCAAAACCTGAACGGCGGAATCGTTCGGGGGTGGAGGACGTCATGTATAGCATCACAACAATGCAAAGTAGTAAACAAGCAACAACATCATCCATTGCATTAATAATATAATTTCATACAAGTGTGTTTTGTCAAGTTGTCTAGACACCAAAAAGTACATCAAAATAAAATAGGAGTCTTGAACAAGCTCCATCTTCTTAAAAACATGGCACCGGTACCTGTCTACTGGTGACCTGAGAATACAAGTTATTTTGAAAGAGTTTATCAGCTTTAAAGTTGGTGAGATCATAAGTATATTAGTGTCTGAGTTTGTATGAAAGCATTTGTAAGATGTAATGTATAAGTTTTGTAAAGTTTGTATTTGTTTGAACAATCCTAGAAAACCCTATGTTTCCTACTAAAAGTAGCCTTCTACCAAGGCATCTAGTAACTTTCTGTGTGTCTCTTGAAAGAGTGTGTATTTTCCCAAATCCGACTATCATTACCCAAAAATATAGTTTTTACATTACCGTGCATCGTGTGAATGTTCACGAAGTGAATGTAATGGGGGAAATATTATAGTACTGTAGTATTGTGTTTAGTAACTACTGCTGTACTAACTACCTTAAACCAATTGTTATTTAAAGTACCATGTGATCGGCCTATACTCTGCTACCGACTCAATAGTAAAACGACGATGTAAGACGCCGTAAGAAATGACATTTGGCACCCGTAGACTTGCAAGTCCCACTGTAGCGAGCAGCAAGGTGTAGGATAGTCAATCCAGAATAGATCTATACGCAAACTCATACGCTCCCCAATTAAGGATATTTTGGATACAAAAACGGTCAAGGCAGGTAGTTCCATGCCCTGCTTAGTGGCCCACATAACTGTATTAATGTATATGTAATGTATGTGCTAGCTGTATTGTGTGTTCTCTCTCTATCTAGCATGTATAGTAACGTACTGTGTGTACTAAATGTATTGTGTGTTCTCTCTCTATCTAGCATGTATCGTAATGTACTGACTCATGTATGAACTGACTCATTGTATGATTTATTGTTCTAGTAATAGTATTAGTAACTTCCTAAACTATGCCTATTGTAGTTTACTAGTAATATGACTTGTACTTATGAACATCAACGTATGCCCTTGCTACCCAAGGGTATTGAATTGAATGATAGAACTTTTATGTCTATATATGTATACATAATATATAACTAATATTTAGACGACTTTCGGATGGATAACCGATGCCCTAAAGCCACATCCCAACGAGGAAAAGGAGATAAAGCGAGCTAGCCTTCCTAAGTCCTTTAAACACTACTTATATAACTATACATACATAGGCATGCATTTGACAATATTAAAGTATGAAAAGAGTTTAAGTAAAAGTATTTGACAACAGATGGGTTTGTAAAATAGTTTGAAGCAAAACAGTTTGATAACACAGTTTGAAAAGTAAGAAAACTACTTTTTTGGTAGTTATTAATCACATGTGATTGATATAATAACTATAAGTATTCAACTTGTATTCCCCCCCCCCCCCATAAAATCATTTCAAAACATTTAAAAGGTTAATTAAGGGGTATGAACTCACATGCAGTGAGTGGATTGGATTGAAGTGTTGGACATGGTGCGAGGTAACAAGCGGAGACTTGTACACGCACAATGAGCCTAGTTATCATATAATAAACATATATATAACTAATTGGTCAATTTATAAGTAATAAATTAAGTTAAGACACTTTATGACATGGAAACACTTTGTTTCAAGTGTTAAAGGTCACAAGGGTTGCATCCAAGTGTTGTAGGGCATGGCTAGTGTGCTTGGGGTTCAAGGAAAACTCCATCATGGAGTTTACGGTTTTATGGTCATCAACAATTGAGTTTACGGTCATAAACTCACACTTCCTTGAC
Organism: Lactuca sativa; assembly: GCF_002870075.4. Lineage (NCBI taxonomy): Eukaryota > Viridiplantae > Streptophyta > Magnoliopsida > Asterales > Asteraceae > Lactuca > Lactuca sativa. The sequence goes on along the minus strand of NC_056626.2, from coordinate 323,827,239 downwards.
CATTTTATGATTTGAAGCCTTAAAAGTCCCTAGAAGCATTTCTACTTGAAGTATGAGTCTATGGAAGGGATTAGGGCACCATTTCACTCCTAAATGGAGTTTACGGTTCTTAAACCATTTTCCTTTGAGTTTACTACCGTAAACTCATATAGTTTATGGTATTTTGGGGTTTTCAAGTCCTTAGCTCATCAAGGAATGGATTTAGACATGTTTCTAAGGCTTGTGAAGGACTAGGGCACACTTTGGCACCTTTATTTGGGGTTTACGGTCCAAGAACTTCTTGGACTGTAAACACCTTTGTCTTGGTGTTCTTGGGACGTTTTCTTGATGTATGGAAATGTAACAAGCTTTATAAGACTCTAGGATATAAGTACTTACTATGTAGAAGCTTGAAAAGGTGTTAAGGGCCCAAGAACACTAGTGTGTGTTCTTGGTGTTTTGAAAATCTAAGCAAAACACAAAAATGGATGGATGAAAAGATGTATAATCACTAGTTGTTATGATATAACAACAAATCAAGTCAAGAGATACTTACATTTTCGGGAAAATCGGGTGAAAGACGGGATGATAGTTGAGAGAGTTTTGGAGTTGTTCTTGAGAATGAAAGTAAGAAGTGAGGAGTTTGGGGAGTAAACTCATGCTTAAGGCATGAGTTTACGGTTTTTGGAGGAATTTACGGCCCAAACATAAAAGTTTGGCCGTGAATTTCTTAACTAGGTGGTATTTGCGGTTTTGAAATTTCAAGACTCGAGGCGGCACTTCCTTTCACCCGTTCGTTTAAAGAATAATTATATAATAATCAAACGAACTTTAAATTTGCTAAAAATAACTAAAAATGAAATTGACTTATAATTTGAAGTGATTGACTTTAGGGTTTGACCGAAAGAAAATTTCGGGTTGTCACAGAGTGTGGGCGGGGCCCGTATCACCTTGAGTGTGGGAGGGGCCCGTATCTCCTAGTAGCATGATTATGTGAATGGTATGTGGTAGTTTGGGGAGACTCACTAAGCTTCGTGTTTACAGTTTTCAGTTTTGGTTTCAAGTACTTCCGGTAGCAAGGGGAAGAGCTCGGGATGATTGTAGTGCACACACCATTTGTTTAGCTTGGGATGTTTATACTCTGATATATTTGACAGATGTTTATGTAATTTGAGATACACGACTTATGATTTTTATATGATGTTTGATATTATGGCTTTCTTAATGATTTAAAATGAAATTTTTGGACTGTATTTTTGGGATGTTACAGTTGACTTTTTGACCAAGTTTGACTTTGGGTCAAACTTGAGGATTTTGGCCTATTGATTGAGATCATACTTGGTTTTTGGTGATTAGCGGATTCGCGGGCCCAATCAACACTTAAAAGGGATCGTATCGCAGTGTTTCAAAAATTTTCGATTCATGTGAATTTTCCTCACTATACTCGTGGGTCGAAGGCACCAATGCCAACCTACTACTTTATGTATCTTCGTATAAAAGATGTTGCTTTGTGGTAGTGATCTGCTAGATCTGTGTCCTAGTATATAGGATGTTGTGATGCGGTAGTGATCTGTAGATCTACCTGTTTGTCTGACTGGTTATGTGATTATCTGTTTGTTTGATGCATGGTATCTGCTATGTATATGTCAATATGGTATGGTTGGGTTGAGGCAATCTTGGTTTATGCAGAAGCCAACAAACCTGGGAGCAAGCCAAACATAAGTTGCGGGCCAGTAATGCAGGCCAGACTTATGTTGTGGGCTCATGAGCAAGCCAAAAATAAGTTGTGGACCAGTAAGGCAAGCCAAACTTATGATGTGGGATCGGGAGCAAACCAGACATGAGTTGTGGGCCAGAAGGCAAGTCAGACTAATGTTGTGGGCTCGGGGGTAATCTAGTATGTTAGGTGTGGACCTAGTATGCGTGTCGTTATATGTTTATGTGTTGGTACTTTGGGGGATCTCGTTAAGCTTCATGTTTACGGTTTAAGTTTTAGGTTTCAAATACTTCAGATGATCAGGAAAAGGTAAAGACTTGATCGTGCACATCATCATGGATTCTATGAGATTATGATTTTGAGTTACTCCGATTAATGTTTATTACTTTTGGAAACTACAATTTGAAAATACTTATGGTTTTGGATTGGTTTCAAAAATGGAAAACTTTACCGTGATTTTTAGAACATTGCATTTTCGCTAGTCATGGATAGACATTTCATAGTGAACAATTATTATGCAAAATAAATAAATAAAATAATTATTTATTGCAATATGTCTTCAAAAGTTGGTTAGTCTTAGATTACAAACTCAATCAAATTTGCAAAATGTTCATTTGTATATATGCAATGTTATGTTTTATAAATCATAAAATTTGCAGAAATGGTCATTTGTATATATGCACTTCATATTGTTGGTGAATGGTGATCCTCCAGCAAATCAAAGTTCTAGAGGTCATCGGAAATCATGGTGTTACAATATACAAACACAATCAAATCTTCAATCCACTTCAAAAAAAAACAAAAAACAAAAAAAAAAAAAAATCGAACACATTTACAAATTACAAACACACAAATCACGATTCAATCATTCAATCAACCATTAATCCTCCTACAATTCCTTCTAATCTCTCCATGGTTACCCGTCAATGGAGCTATATCCCCCATCTTAATCATCGACTTCGCAAACTGATCAAAAAACTCATCTTGAGTCGCCGCATAACGTCTCACCAACTCCATCGTCTCTTGATTCTGCGTATACAGCATCTCATCTGAGCTCAACAACCCTTTCAAACCAATCAAATTCTTATAATACCCATTATCAAACTTTCTCGGCGATTCAGGATCCATGGCGAACAAGTTCTGATCACCACCGGATCTCGGGCAGTTTACACGAAGTCGGGCAGCATACGATTGTTCTAACGAGAAATCCGGTTGCCCGTTGCCGGAGTTGTTGTACAGTCTTTGCCGGAAGCTGGTGCACCTAGCGTTTCCGATTGTGTGACTTCCTGCAACAAAAAAAGGTGGTGTTTTGAGCAAGGGTTTGTGAAATTGATCGTTGTGTTCATCAATTGGGGTTGAAGATTACCTGAAAGTGCTACGAAATCGATAATGTGGAGACCCTTGAGCTTGAATTTGGTGAGGATTGTTTGGAAGGTGTTGTTTGGGGCTGGTATGTTCTGGTTCGAGCCGCTCAAGCTTGCACCTAGTGAGTCCCTTCTTCCCAATGGGACATCCCAACTTGGCCCACCCGTCTACATAAAAACACAAAAACATTTAAATTTTTAATAGAAAGTTAGTTAATTAAATAATGATTTAAAAATCATTATTAACATAATAATCTAATTTTGAAAATGTTTGAGAAGCTAATTGAAAAATTAGGTTTGTTTTGACAAGCCAACAAATAATATTTGATAAAACTAACCGAAAAATAATATACAAAAAGACATTATCAATAAAAAAAAATATGAGTATATTTGAAAAACTTGTAATGAAATTATCAAGAAGATATCTTGTGTAACGATTTCTAAAGTTAACTAACCTAATTTATAAAGGGTGAGCACCACCATGGCATAGATATTAAAAGCACTTATTGTTCGACCATTATATTTAGGAAAAGTTTCGATTATTTTATATATTTTTAAACAGAAAAATCTCAATGTATCAGAATCTTAATTTTTATTTTTTTAAACAGAAAAGTTCTTATTATTTTATATTTTGGTCAAACTAAAGAAATATTTTTTATTTTTTTCAACATAGAATGATAGATTAATGTATAAATGAAGATAATCGAGACTTTTTTGTTTAAAAATAAATATTATAATTAAACTGCAAACTAACCTAAAATATTAAAACTTTATCGAAAATTTCGCGCACATATATCTATATAGAATTTGTTTTAATTTTAATAATTTGACTCGTTGCTGGTAAAATATAATAGAAAGATTAAGTACAATTTTAATATTTTATCAATTTAGCTATTTCATTTGAGAATAATGTTTTCTCAAAAATAAACCAATATCTTCATTTTATATCCGAGAAAGATATTCTTTTTCCAACTAGCTAGTTTGAAAAAGGGTAAAGTACATAAATATATTTCGAATTTGATGAATTTATGCACTTTTTAAGATTGTTATAATAATTATTAGATGCTAAATTAATAGAAAAATGTTATTTTGACGATAAAATGATAAAATTATGTTTTATTTTTTATATATCTTATTAGTTTTTAAGGTAAAAATGATTTTAAATTTTTAATACTACAAAAAATGTTAAGTGGTTAACCAGATAAAAAGATGAAGATACTAGCTATATCTTGTATTTTGTACAATAAAGTATAATCTATTCAAGTAAATGAGCTAAAAATGCACTTCAAATTATTTTACCAAAACAGTCGAATCCCTAGCGGCCAAAGCCAAGATATCAGCGCAAGAAACAGTCTGTGGGCACGCTTTCTCAAGGGCAGATTTAATCTCGTCAACGACTTCGAATCCTCTAATCGAATCACGATTAGGGACCGATCTCTTCTCACTGCTTATTGTTCCACTGCTATCTAATAGTATTGATCCATCACAACCCTGCATTATTAGTCACAAACATAATTAACAAAATTAGTCTCATTTGTTATACAATCCCAAGACATCACATCTTATACTGTGTTTTCTAATTTCTAGTCCGTAGAAAAGACGAGAATTACATTTTTAAAAAGCATGATAAGACATAAATGAACCTTAACAAAGCAATCATGAAAATGCAGACGAAGTAAAGAGGCGGCCATACGAGCATCTTTTGCAACCGCCTTTGAAACAACCGAGTTAACGATATCTTTGGCTTGTGGGCATGAGAAGTCATAGAATTGTGGGTAGAGAACTCCGGCGAAGGTGGCCGGAGGGAAGCAAAGTACAAGTGCTAAAGCTAAGGGTACTACAAAGATAGCATTGGTCGCCAGTCGAGGCATCACAATATGAATATGATACATTAGGAGTTGATTTAATGGATTTATAGTGATTTGGTGTCTCAAGCTACAGGAGTAGAAGCACCTACTCTACTCTCATCTTCTCTCTTCACAAATTAAAATTTAATTTCAATCTTAATGTTTTAGTTGTATCTTTTCTTTTTTAATAAATCCATTAGAGATTTTTTTTATATGAAGGGTAAAGACTTTATCAAATCACCAAATAAACATTAATGATTCATCAACAACAATTAAAGCAAAATAATACAGAAAAATAACAATTATAAGAAATGGAAACTAAAGATCATGCGTTATGAATTAGTTGGTGAAGCTGTGTCTCGAGTTCATCCAATTTATCCTTCCAATCGCTTTTTACGCACAATGGCTTCACGCCGCTGTAATCTGTAATTGCATCTCCTTTATCGTCCACTTCTTTCTTCTTCTTCTTCTTCTTCATCTTCTTTGTCATCTGTTTGGAGGTTTTCTGGGAACTAGCTTTTTGCAGTGCCAACAGAACAACAGATCCGCTAATTTTCGCTGCGGATGATGATACATCATCTGAATCCCCAATTTCTTGCGGCTTCCAAGTGTCTATTTCTTCTTTTTCCTCATCCTCTTCGTCTTCGGGGTAGTAATTGATGTTCTTGCGAGGTCGTGAATATCTGGCGGAGACGATGAAGTGACCTTGGCTGCCGGTGGTTGTGACGGGAGGCCATACTCGGCAGGATAGAGTGGTAGCGGCCCACATGGTTTTTGGATCCTTTATCATTTAGGTTTCTACTTTTTAATGTGATAAAATGTGATTGTTAGTTCTGTTTTAAAAGTTTGTTTCAATTAAATGCAAATATGACACCTACAAATGTGATAAAAGACGTTATCAATTAAGTATTAAAAATCAACGAGGTGCATGTTTTTACTTTATTATACCATAGTTGGTGTATTTAAACTTTGAAAAACAAGGAAAAATTATCGGTTATAGTCATTGTTGGGAAGGTATTTCAAAATTTAGTCATGAAAACACTTATTTCTGGCTATGGATATGCATTCCACGGAGGAAGCTCTACGGGGCTCCGTGGAACGATGAATTCTCTGTGGAACTATAAATTCCGTACGTTGTCAGTCTGAAAATGATTGTCAGCATAGATACCTCTGCAGAGATATTAAACCCTTTGTGGAGTGATTGTTTTAGATGTTCATTAAATCCTCCGCAGAGGTCGCTACGAGGGCTCCGCGGAGGCCTTAACATCTCCGCGGAATGGGTTTTTACTTTTTACAATGGTATTACTGACGTTTTTTTTGTGATATAAAAGATTTTTTTTATCTATCTACAATATTCAATCGGTTTCGGGTTTCAATTTTTTTTATAGAAAATATGAGTTTTGTTATTTTATGTATGGAGGGTTTTTGGCAGATAAGTAATAGAATTAACACCTACGTTAGACCAAAGTTTAGCAACTTAGGTTTACTGCTCCCGCCTAGTTTTGACCGTCAAATATTGTTTGATTTGGTTAAAATAAGGCTAATACGTTCAATAGTAATATATCATTGTCATTTCAACACTCGCTTCATTGATATATTATGAATATTGTAGACGAAGCAGATGTTCATCAACTCAGAAATGCAATGTCTGAAACGAAGGAGATTATGCATTCGTATTTGGAGGTGTTTGAGGGATGGGTCGAACAAACATAAGCGATTGACAAGGTTGTACCATACAATATTGAAAACATTGTATCTGATAATGTTGAAGAGTCTCCACAGGAAAAAAAACTGTTGGCAGTGAATATGGTGGAAAAAGAAAATTTATATGAGTTTGGAAGACTACATGACAAAACTTTGTCAGATGATGAAGAGTCAAATGAAAGTTGGTCAAAAGATGAGTTTACACACAGAAAATAAGCTTCATACATCTTTTACGGTATGTCTCCTATAGGTGATTGTCCTAATCCCATTGTTGAACCTAGACCATTTCACAGTTTAGGTCCAAATGATGATATGTTTGTTCGTCAAATGTATGATAACAAAAAACAACTAATATTTTCTTTGAGTCTTAAAGCAACCAGAGAAAAGTTTCAGTTTAAGACCAAAACATTCTAACAAAAACCGTTACGAGGTATATTGTGAAATTGAGAACTGTAGTTGGCGTTTATATGCAAAACGCATTAATCCGACTGATGAATTTGAAATCGGGACTTTCAACAACGTGCACACATGTTCGTCGTTATGGATACACCCAAATCATAAGCACGCAAATAAAAAAAGTCATGGGTACTATATTGCATGAGATTATGGGAAAAATCCGTTCGAAGGTTTGGATGCCTAATGAAATATTAAGGGATTTGAATGCTTTGCTAGAAATCAATGTAAGTTACAGACAAGTTTGACATGCAAAACAATATACTATGGAACTGTTGTTGGGATCCTCTGCAGAATGTTTTTCCAAACTTCCTATTTATTTTCACAATTTGAATAAGCATGATCTCAGTACAGTGAAGGTGTTAGGATCTTTCTTAATGCACGTGAAGGTGTTAGGATTAATTCTTTGCAAATTATGAAAAAAAATCGGTAGGTTGGAGAAACTTTTTTGAATACCTCATTGACTGAACTCATTTTCACAACTTTCGACACCTTCTAAAAATGAAAATGGTTGTCCAATTTAAAAGGAATTTGTAATCATTATTTCACATAACTGTTTAAACAATCCGTGTAAGTGACTTGTCAGTCCGCAGAAGTTACTGAACTGGCAATACGCATAACTAAATGAATTGGCAATTCGTGTAACTGATTTGTCAGCTCGCGTAACTGATTTGACAGTCCGTGTAAATGACTTGACAGTATGCGTGACTGACTTGTCAGTCCTCATAACTGACTTATCAGTCCGTGTAACTGACTTTGCAGTCTGCATAACTGACTTGACAGTCTGCATAACTTACTTGGCAGTCCGCATAATTGACTTATCAGTCCGCATAACTGACTTGGCAGTCTGTGTAACACGTAACCTATCTTGTTATATAATAAAGCTTGTATCTATATGAAATTCGCATCTTTTATTCACAAAATGGCGTCCAATGTACCAACTTCTTAGAATGTAGCAAATCCGTCAAATGCAATAGCTCCAACAAATGGTACATCTCCATGGATGACAACAGAGGTGTTGGTCCTAACACGATGTTGGATTACCGTTTATGAGGGTCTACCAGCAATGGCTCCCCCTCATTACCTTGTTGGTGATGAATGGTTACGCCTAATAACTTTATTCAACCATGAGGTGGGACAAGGACAAGAACGACTAAAACCCGATATTGTTAGTAAATGGATGGATTTAAAGAATAAAGTCACATGGTTCAATTGATGCTACAATTATGAGAAAATGTGACGCTCTCATGCAGACGATGAAATTTTTTTTGAAGACGTGAACGGATATTACCTTTGCAAGTTTGATGGAAATGATTTCGAGTATATGGACGTATGGAATCTCATTAAAAACAAACATTTTTTCATGTAGACGACTCTTTTATTTGTAATGTTTTATGTAATGTTTGTCAGTCGTACATCTTATTCGTAATGTTTTTATGTTATTTGTATTTTTTTTGTTTGAATGTATCGTAATATTTGTTGTTGTATTATGTTTTAAAAAACGGATAAATAACATAATAAAAGCGCAAAAAAAAAAAAAAAAAAAAAAAAAAAAAAAAAAAAAAACTCAACCATATTACATATAAATAAAGCAATACAAGCGCAACACAAAATGCAGTACCAGTTAAAAATAATGGAGATTTTTCAAAATATTCCAAGGGGCATCATAGTCGAAAATCTCTCTACTGCTAATGGATTTGTATTCTTCTTTAGCCGCCTCCTAGATGTCTTCCTCAGTATCATTCATATGTGTGTATTCAATCTTTTGATAAATATCGTTGAATAACACAACTCCTGTTTTCAATTCATACCATTTTGTTGTTACATCAAGCATGTTGTGATGGTTTTCTAAGTTGGTTTTTGTAACATCCATAAAATTTGAGCCAATTTAAAACTTTTTAAATCATTTAAAACCATTCAGTCATTACAATTTGTTTTCAAAATAGTTTAAACATCAGAGTTTCCAAAAATCATAATCATCAATCAAGGAAGTGTACGGTCACACCTTCGCCTTTCCGCGGCCATCCGCTGAACCTAAAACAATAAACTGAAACTGTAATCCCGAAAACTTAGTGAGTTACCCCCAAAATACACATACACACAACAATACACATACAATGACAAACAACATACTATGGTTCTAATCATCCATCGGGATGGAATGCCTCAGGCCCTCAACCATTGGGTTGGAATGCCAACATACCGATACACTTCACATAACACATATACAAATAACAGCATGTACTGGGTCCACAACTTTACAAACTGGATTACCCGTGGGCCCACATCGTGAGTCTGGATTTCCTTACAGGCCCACATCTTACATCTGGATTGCCATCGATACCACATTATGAGTCTCCCTCAGCTCATATCTGGAATGCTCCCGGGTTCGTTGGTTACCGCACAGAGCAGCTTTACCACAACCCATCCCACATAATATGTCGACATATAACACAACTAATGCACATACAAATAATCACATAATATTACAGGTAGTCCAACGGATCTACCTAACTAGCATGCAGACAGTCAGACCAACTATAGGTCACTAAGCATAACCACATCCGATCTACCAGGATACCGATCTTAACATATCATACTAGCATATAACCATCCTATCTACCAGGATACCAATCTAACATATCATAATAGTAATAATTCCAATAACCAAATAAAGGGCAGGCCTTGGTGCCTTAGAACCTTGAGTGCAATGAGGATAACTCACCTCGCAACTGTCAACTTGAAGGATAAGCTCCAACTCTAGGCTCACCACCACAAGCTCCACCACCTATAGTCACCATAAAATCATACTCATAAATTTCCAATCTCCCAAAATGCCCCAGAAGTCAATTAGCCAACCCTTGGTCAAGGTCAAAATCAACGGTCAAGGTCAACAGTCCATGTTGACCTAACTCGTCGAGTGCAGTCACTGACTCGTCGAATCCTTCCAGAACTCGAGTAGTCGTGAAATCCCTTCACTGACTTGTCGAGTTTCCTGTAACTCGTCGATTTCACGCGTGCCCAAAATTCAAGAAAACCCTAGTTGACTCGCCGAGTCACCCCTCTGACTCGTCGAGTCCATGCAGAAGTCCTTGCACGACAATCTTTATCGGACTCGCCGAGTTGACCATGCAACTCGTCGAGTCCCTTCAGTCTATTATCCATTCATATGCTTTTTAAGCCATGATAAGGTCCCATATTGCAGATCCAACTTCCTAAGGCATGTTTATCATGTAAAGCTGCAAGCTTTACGTGCATGCAAGGCTCATAATGTCAAAACCAAGTTTGCAATGGAGTTTTTCACTTAAGGAGAGGCTCATATTTGCTAAAGCTAAAAGATTTATGGACTTAGAGACCAAAGATAGTTTAGATATGAAGTTACAACTTTAGAGCTTAGCTTATACCCAATAATAGCTTCTTAATATGCTAGAAAAGTCGAAATCTTTAACCCAATGAGATCTAGAATGAAATGAGGTCAAGGAAACGACTTGATACATTCCAAAAGATGATAACTGAGGTAGATTTCAGATCCCCGCACGTTCCTTGCTTCTAGCCACTTGCTCTCTAAGCTCTCCTCACTAATATCCACCTTCCAAAGCTTGAAACACACAAGAATGAAGCACACACACGAATTAGGGTTTGTTGGACTCTCAAGAGGTTGTAAGGGGCTAAAAGAGGCTTATGATCTTTTAAATAGGGTGAAAAACCCCAAAATTTTAGGGTTTCATCCTCCAGCTCCTACTCGTCGAGTCCTATCTTAGACTCGGCGAGTAGGTCACTTAAACACTTGGCCCAAACCGCTTCTACTTGACGAGTCAGGGCATCAAACTCGTCGAGTAGACCTTGCAATTTATGAAAATTAAAGCCATAAAATTATCATCTGAGAGCCGGGGCGTTACAATTCTCCCCCACTTGAACTAGACTTCGTCCTCGAAGTCTGCTGCGATGAACAACCCTGGATAGTGTTCCCGCATTTCCGCCTCCGGCTCCTACTTCCACTCGGACCCTCTTCGATGTTCCCACAATACCTTTACCAAAGGTATCTCTTTGTTCTGCAGAACCTTCACCTTCCTCTCCAGAATGGCCACGGGCCTCTCAACATAACTCAGGCGCTTATCAACATGAATGACATTCGACGTCTTTTGAAAGAGACTAAACCCCATGCAAATCTCTTCGATCCAGAGAAGATGAATCCATAAACCCAAGAGGCACACAACCTTACTCCACCTAAACCTGTAATATGGAAACCTGAATTCGGTCTAACTCCCTGCCAGACCACTCATACTATCCAACGCTAGAACTCTTCCCATTACTACTAACGGGCTACTCAACCCTGGGATCCTGAGGTTCCTACCCGAAAATAGAAGCATGGATCATAATCTGTTGAACCCGTATGCCTACGACTTACCGTCGGCCCGCACCGGGTATCTTGGCCTACTGCATAGAGCAGGACCACCTCAGCCTGATCAAGCACAACATGCCACCTAATAGACCATCCAGATTAGAGGTCCACAAACTACCGATGATAATCTACCATATTGCTCCTTGTCGTCCACCACATCCATAGAATACAGTCCCGCGAGCGATTACCACCAACAACATACCTACCACTACCGACCAACCAGACAAAATCCTGATGCTCCAAAGTATCGGAAACCCAACTTTCCCTTTTCCTGAAGTGAACCCTTTGTGCTGACAGGATAATGCGTCTTTCAGCTTCCAAAATATCATACGAAATCAATCCACTAATAAACACAATACTCATGCCTAGCCCAATCAACCCCGGGCTGGAATACAAGGCATGCCTACAACGGGTCCAGTCATCCCTAGGATGGAATACCCTCGTATCCCACACATGTTTGGCCCAATCAACCCTATACCAAACATAACAGGTCTAATCAATCATAGGGTCCGGTCATCCTCAGGATGGAATACCCTAGATTGGAATACCTCTATGAACATAACTCGGGTCTACTCATAACTTGAGATCCAAGGATTTATCCTTGCATCTCATCCACTATCCTCTAATTCGTCACAACTGAGTGCAACTCCCCCGAATCTCAACAATACAACCATTCCGAATGCTCCTACAAGAGACATAACCACGCAATATCTATGCCCACAACCTATGACTGGAATACCCTTACATGGTCCTTAGCATAGGTCTGGATTGCCACTAAGCCCACAACATGAGTCTGGTATGCCCTCTCCGGCCCTTAGCTCATGACTGGAATGCTCCTTATAACCTATCGACACTGCTGTCGTCACTTCAGTTGCCCCAACACTCCATCCTGGAGATTCTCACCCCCTCCATTGCCCTAAGAGGGCCTAATCAATGTCCTTCACAACACCAACAAGCGTCACATAACTAAACCCTCACGCCACACTAACCACTTGCAGAACAGTTGTTATCCCATAACACATATAATGTGTTGCCATAGACGACCAGGAGAAAGATCTAACCTGGTTCCCAGAACCTGAATGACAAAACATTCCAAACCCAAGCCTTCCTAAAGTTGATGAATACCCATTCAGATCCACTCCCAGTCCCCAACTGGAGTATTGCTCGATCCAAGAATAGTAGTCCTTTAAGACACTCAAAACCCATGAGATCACCAAAATCCTCAGTACTACATCCGATCTCTAATAACAACTTTCCGATCCAACCAAAATACACCAGAGTCTTCAACCTACTCCGTCGGCATATTAACTACTTGGGGACAAACCTTCTGATTGCTATAGCATAGCAGCATACTCAATACCCGAACATAGATCTACAAACAAATACAGAGTCTTCGGCATGAATGGACCGCCTCACCAGGCCTTCAGTCTATCCGGACCGCTCTAAACTGTTGAGTATCCCCTTGGACCACCCCTCCTGGTGATCGTTTCCATGCAGACTGTTCTCACCCACTTGGGGTTCCGAACTCCTGATCCATTCCGTGGACTCTAACCCTGGCCTAACCCTAGGCCTCATGTCGATTGTCCACCCTCTCAGAAATCTGTGGTATGTTCCCTGACCCGTGTATCTACCACATACGCTAAATATCCCGCACACCCATGCTGAAAGTACTGCTGAGCCCTAGCAGCTAACAAAACCCTCAATCTATCAATTCAAAAACCCTCAAAGTCGAGCACACACTCGACCGAATACTCGAACGGAACTTAATTCATGAATAGAACTCCAACCTGATTCCCCAAATCGTGTTATCAACAATCGAGAAGACGTGATACACATGTTGGGGAGTTTTACCGAACTCCCAACCCACACAACCCTCAAACCAAACAGCCACTTGGGTTGTCTTCCTTCCTAACAACGATGCGAAACGTATCCCATTTTCAGCACCGCTCCTGCTTCTGTATCTAGGAACGATTCTCCCCCACTTAGATTCGACTAAGTCTTCACAATACCTAAAAATTGGAGAATTCCCAATCTTTCTCACTTTCCAACAATTGATCCGAAAACAACCAACTCTTCTAAATAGCTCTCCATTACTAGCCAAACCCAATTGATCACACACTCCTAAGAACCAGATGGACACTTCCCGAATCCTAGTGAAACCAACAATCACTAATGCTTGAATGACCCCTCACTCAAATCCTGCAGACCAAAAGATAGATGCTCCAATTAATACCTCGACGACGAGCTACTTCCCTTGGCGCTTTCGTCTGTCAATCACTAACAGAAGGTAAAATCCACTGAATCCTGACAATGCTGAATAACCCTTCTATAGGACCCTATTTGCAGATCTCCCACATAATACCCCTTTTTCCAAAGGTGTTTCCCGCTATCGGGCTCTAGAAGCCATTCCATTTAGGGTTCGCACCCTGGCTCGCTCACCCACTCAAACATCCACAACTGAACTGCCAAACCTGAAGCAAACTCTACCCTAAAACCGGGCTACAAACTACTCCTCAGACATAGTCTACAATTCCCAAAAGTGCAATAGGTCTCATAGTCAATCCTTATCGCCTGATACAAGATATCTAAGGCAATCTGGACCTCACAAAATACTTATGCCACATCGACCCACCTGCGCTTACTGGCACAGAAATAATATCGCTAATCCCTGCAACCAACTTACCCCGAGCTGGAATACAACCTAATCCTGGGGTCGCAAGCCTGCTCACTCCTTCGAACTTGAAAAAAACTGAAATGGAACAATCCTTGCCCTATAAAACGACAGTCCAATCCATTAATAAACCATTCCAATTCCGGCTGCAAAACCCCAGCTAAACATAATCATCACTCCTTTTCGGAGTCCCTACGACTCACATTCCGGCCTCGAGCATACCCCTGAGCCTCGAATCTAGAAACTCCTGTGCTAGCCTCTCCCGCTCAACCCACGAAATGTAACGAGTACATAACATCTACCTAGTCTCAAGTAACTGCAGTCCTCTGCTCATCAGAATATGTCCCAGCAACAAGTCCAGATATTGGAAAGCTCGACCAGCTCCTTTCCCTGCCGTCGTTACAGCTATTGAAGTTATGCTCCAACAACACACTACCCTTTACTATTTTTTTTGCAGTTTCTTCCTAAGAATGAACAAAAATTACCTTTGATAAGAACCGTTGCAAGTATCCCAAGAAAATTGAATATAACACATACCCATACAACAACAAATTCTATAATCCAAAAACATGATATAAAATTAGAACATAAATTCACTTTTTCAATGCATATTAACAGGCAAGAGCCTCCCACTAAAAAACATTTTTACTAAAAACTAATATCAAATGTCGACTCTAATAAATAAGGATCTTTTTGCCACATGTCATGTTCTCATTTATTTTGCCACATGTAATTTTATGGTAATTTTAAATTAAATTTTATTCCACATGTCATTTTATGGTTTTTCCATTTTATTAAATTTCACATAATATTAAATGTACTAATAAATGCATATCAATTTCATTAATAAACTTTCCTTTAAATTTCAAAATTATCAAGTTAAAGTTTTATTAGTTTCTTTTATTTACTTATCTAAATTATTTGTTTAAATTTAAAAGAGAAATAAAACACCTTAATTTTTATAATTAAACATTTTTTCATTTTTCTTATAAATTCAAAGTTCTTAATGTTTAGAATTTTATATTTAATTTTTATTTTAAATAAACTCATGTAATACATGAGTCTCACACCTAGTTTTATGATATATATATATATATATATATATATATATATATATATAAAGAAATATTTACGGTTTGAGTCTCCTAACAAACTTGAATAATGGAATGACATATTAAATGACAGGAAAATGCTCCATCTTGAGTTTTTTGCTTCATAGTATAATTGTAATACATTAAACGACATCTCTTTGATGCATTTTGTTGAACAGATGGCGTGCTTTGTCGATGTTTCCACTTTTTGAGTAAATATCAGTCAAAGCATTGCATACACTTATCTTCTCCACGAAATGATTTTTCTCTGCATAGAAATGGATCCATTTTTCTAGGGATTTGTTGACAAAACAAATCCCAAATCACTGTCTATAATAGTGAAGAAAAGGTGGTGACAAAAAATTATTGAATTTTCTTAAAAATCAATATCACAAACCAAGTAAGCTTGTAATCTAGATGGAGACAAAATGTTTTAAATTATATAATCTCCTTTACTCAGGTGGAATGGTTCCTAAAATATAGTTTGCTTCAAAGTCCCTGAATAAGAAACTGAATTGCATGATTATATAAATCCAAAAAAACAAAAGTTAAAGGGTAAAAAAGGAATCTCATATACAACCTTGTGACCGGAGATATAGTTTCCAAGAATCAAGCTGCAAAATGAAAGGATAGACAAAGATTGTTCAGCTTCTACTTTTGATCAACAAAAGATTATATATGAAAGTAAAAGGTATGAAAGTAAAACGTGAAGGCGTTTAATGACTTCAAACTCACGATTTGTGGGTTATTGATCAGTGTAACGCATCTTAAAACTGATTATTAAGAAGTGAATGAGATAATTAACTTATTAAAGAAACAAACTGGAAGTTAATTCAATATTTATTTCCATATTTTTTTTTTCAAATTAGATTTATATAAGAATTTATTAACAAACCTCAAAATCAACAGATTAAAGGAATGAATACAAAGTGGTTGAACAATTCCCTCTTAGTTGTTCATTCCAATCCTGACCGGATTACACCCTGATGAAAACATAATGAAGTAGCAAAAAATCAAAAATACACAAAGAGACAATACGTCAAACACCTTACGTGCAAGAAACCAAACAAATTGGAGGAAAACTGTGAAATTACCTTGGGAAAAAATCCGTTTCTCAGACAAGTTGTCCTGATTGTATCGATCATATTCCTTGCACAAAAAGTGAGAACAAAACATAAAAAAGTAAAAACTTTACCATAAAAGAGTTGCAGGTTTCTGATTTGTAGTTGTTTACGTAACCTATTTTTCCCTACAGATTGAAGACCGGAGACAACATCTGTTCAGTTGGATGTAGATGACGAAGCATCAGTCGATGCAAAACCGAGGAAGCACTAATTGATTGGAACAAAGATGTTTGACACCGACCTAATAACCTCCGTTAAACACATGCTAGACGAGAGTGGTGGCAGCAACAATGTTGATTTTCCTTCCGACTCCTTCTAATATCTGCACAACCAACAAAATCGTAACTCAATACTATAATGAAGTCAACGACGGCGGTTCCGGTAGAGACCCCTGCTCGTCGATCACCACCAATACCAACGCCCATAGAAAGCAAACTGGGGTGCCGGTGACGGAGAGGGAGATGGTCGCTTCTTTTGAAACTGGAAGGATCGATTCGAGCGGCGATGTGGAGAAAGCTAAAATAAGCGGTGGGAAACAGAGACAAAATGAAATTGGCTAATGACACTGATCTTAATCCGATTGGATTACACGGGTGGTGAAGTACGAGTTTTTAGTAAAAAAGAGGCAGTTTTCAAAAAGGTTGGTAGAAATAAGAGTTGTTTTAAATGTCTTTGTAAAAACGGGCTCCCGACCCACTGAATAAATCCATAAATATATATTGAAATGAAGGATCCCTCGCAACTTACAACAATGGTCCTTTCTTTTTTATTATATGTTCAAATTTTATCCTTTTATATATTTTTTTTCTATATTTACCTAATTTTTGTAGCTTAAATATATTATTAAATTATTATTATATTTTATATATAGCATTTAATTGTTCTTACTACACAAACGATCTCATTTATATTCCAAAATTTTAGAATATTATATACTATTTCAATTATACAAATACAATTAACGTATAAATATTGTTAGAATCATATAAATTAAAAAATAAATAGTAACATTTATATATGATTTGTCCAATCAAATACTGAATCTGTAAAAGCAAACACTCTATCCAAAATAAAATGTCACTATTTATTGAAATCTCATAAAAGCTAAAGCTGCATGAATTGTCATGTCTAAAAATTTTAATTGATTTTATTGTTCTTTTTGATGCTATAAATTTGATCTTACGAGCCAAGGTTCTTCATCATTCTTACAAAACTGTTTCCACGCAATTATACATTCTCAGTCTTTCATGCTTCCATAATATTTACATGATTAGTTCTTTCATATATTTAACATAAGGTATATATAATTTCTAAATATTTTTGCATATTTTTTGTCAAAACGCTATATATATGATACTAATTTGCATATGTTATCATATGATTTGTCTTGCAGTTATATTCATGGCTCTAAATCGTCCATTTATGATTACTCTCTATTGGGATGACAATGTTGAATATGAGAATGGAATCATCAAGGGCGACGAATCAATTGTGTCTGCTTCAGACATTATTAGGCAAAAAATACGGTACGAACAATTTCAAGATTTGGTTTATGCACTTGTTGGAGTCAAAAAATCTTCATATAAGTTGAATATGTCATTATGTTACCAATATTCTCGGAGATCTAATATTGCACCACTTATAAATGATTCAACCTTAGACATGTTGTATTATTTAGCTGAGACTGATGAAAATTATTGGGGTCAAGTTTGTGTTGAAATTGAGAAAATAGTGATACCTACAAATATTAGTTTGGTAGATCTCCTTCGTAATTTTGAAGTACCATTTCCTTTGTCGAGTGATGATAGATTTGAGCCAAATAATGAGTTTGGATTTGATGATCCCAACTCAGAATGCAGTAGCGAGTCACTAAGCCATATTGAGGAAGAATCAGATGATGTGAGTGACAATCTCGTTGTAGACTTTATGAATGATGTTGGAAATATAGGAGATGATGTCGTAGAAAATTTAGAGGACAACGTTCATATAGATGTTTGGAAGGAAACAGAAAACAAAATTAGGTTAGGAATGCAATTTGAAAGTAAGCAGTAGGTGAAAAATGCAGTAATACTTTGGTCTATCAGTCAAAATAGAGAGTTTAGGGTGTATGAAAGTAAACATAACAATGGTGTCTTTTATATGATGAAAATCACCGATGGGGTTTCTTAACTACTAATATCTATGAGAGTATGAACAATGCATTACGAGGAGCGAGACAATTGCCAATTAGGGTGTGTATTGACCTTACATTCAACAGAACAGTGCAACTTTTCAGAAAGTATAGTGGTATTGCAATGAACTGCATTACACCTCTACAAAATACAAATAAAAAAATATAACAAGATGTAGTGGTAACATATTTCATAAAATAAGGGTCAATGTTGAATATTTTTATGAACTATTTTGTATATTTAATATT
Source organism: Lactuca sativa (assembly GCF_002870075.4). Taxonomy (NCBI): domain Eukaryota; kingdom Viridiplantae; phylum Streptophyta; class Magnoliopsida; order Asterales; family Asteraceae; genus Lactuca; species Lactuca sativa. The sequence continues at coordinate 323,808,468 of NC_056626.2, read as the reverse complement.
TACGTAAATATAATAAGATGTAGTAAAAATGCAGAAAAAAGTATATAAAAGGATAAAGTTTTAACATATTATAAAAAACCTTGGACTATTGTTGTAAGTTGTGAGGGATCCTTTATTTCAATATGAATTGATTTAGTGAGCCAGCAGCCCCATTTCTACAAAGGCATTCAAAACAACCCCATTTCTACCAACCTTTTTAAAAAAACTGCCCCATTTTTACAAATAACTCGGTGAAGTACAGATAGAACTTACGTATGCATCTCCATTTTAAAAATGACCTAAAGGACCCCTAAAAAAAGAAGGAAATCAACAGATCAGAAGGAAATAAACAGACGATCTAAGGGACCAAAAGAGACAAATCTGCTCCAAATATACTGTTACAATTCTTCAGAACTTTAATATATATATATATATATATATATATATATATATATATATATATATATATATATATATATATATATATATATGAGGGTTCAGTTGAGAAAAAAAAGGTTGAGAATAGGGGAATCATTCTCAGCCACTCATTTATTTTTGCCGCAAAAGCCTCCGTCGTACCAGCAGAAATGGGAAAGGAATAGACATGTGTTTTCCAACAAAACATGTTTCCTTAAACTATGCTAATCGTTACCTTAATATATACAAAAACATAGTTTTTTCGTTTTTTTTTTTAATTTTTAAGAAGCTATTTTTATCGAAAAATGATTTTAAATATACAAAAAATCATGATTTTTTATTCTCTACAAATAGACATCCATATTGATATAGTTTTAAGATAAAATAAAAAAATTATTATTTTTTTTTTATATTTTCAGCTATCGTTATTCATAAGTGAATAAAAATGAATCAGGTTTTTACTACAGTACATTCGTTATTCAGTTATGAATAAAAACTATGATTTTTTTTTTCAATTTAAGTATAATTCATATATGAATATAGCATATAATAAATATAGTATATTCATATTTAAATATTAGACGATGCATTCATTTATGAATATTACATAGTATATTCACTTGTGAATATTAGATGGTATATTCACTTATGAATATTAGATAATATTTTCATATCTGAATATTACATAGTATATTCATTTGTGAATATTAGATGATATATTCACTTATGAATATTACACAGTATATTCAAATATGAATATTACACAGTATATTCACATATGAATATTACACAGTATATTCATATATGAATATTACAAGGTATTTTCACAAATATATATAATTTTTATATGTTATTCACATATGAATAACATACAGACTTGTATATTTGTTTTTTTGTTTTAATAATCATATACTGAGAAAATATATTCATATATGAATATAACATGGTAATTTAGTTTATGCATTTCATCAAACAGTTGGAGTGCATACAATGTAACTTTTTCTAAAAATGTTAAAAACATGATATTTTGACTATTTAAATCTTACAAAAGAGTAGATTGATAGAGAATTATATGAAATTTTTCAAAAAAAAAAAAAAAAAAAAAACGATTTGGTCTTTTTCTAACCTCAGTTTTGAAGTTTTATTTGATAATCGATGTTGAATGAATGATATGAAGTGAATTTTTGTTGATTATCGATGATGTTGATCTAATAACGCTGTGAGTATAATTAATCATAGATGTTGAAGATCTGATCGTATTCAAGCACAATTGAAGGTTGAATTAAGAGAACCAAAAACGAATTTTTGTTGTTAACTGTTGAATCGTGTTGATTATTAACGAAGATCGATGATTGATTAGCACTGGATGATGTTGATGATCGTTTAATTGAAGAAATCTGAATGATTGTTGAAAGTTGGAGAATAAATTTGGATGATGAACTATGAATGAGTTTGAACTGTAATCTAATTCTCTATAGATACGTATTTGAGATTGAAGGTTGTTATCATATTTACAAGTTTGCCACCGTGTGTTTTTATGTTTATATAAAATGAATGGTTGAGAATAATTCCCCCATTCTCAATCTTTTTTATTTTCTAAATTGAACCAACCTCTCTCTCTCTCTCTCTCTATATATATATATATATATATATATATATATATATATATATATATATATATATATATATATATATATATATATATATATATATATATATTCCGAAGTAAGCAATTATTTTTCAAAAAGTAAAAAATAATGGTTATTTTTTCAAAGGTTTTGTTTGTAATGCTTAGTTTAATGAATTTAATGAATTTTCCTTTTTTTCAAACACTATCGAATGCATACACGAAATATCATGGAGGGGCAAAAGTGTCACGAAGTGAATAAACAAGGTAGATAGTTGAAATATCAACATCATCAATACTATACATTCAAGTCCTCCAATAAAGGGAGGGTTTTAGTTTTACCAGAAATGAGCATTTCTGAACTTCTTCCCGCCACTAAAAACCCTAGAAAATGGAGGTTCACATGGGAATCCAATTCTCACGTCCCCATTATCCGGTTATACCTCTTTCACCCCAACACCAAACCCTCATCTCAATGCACCGATTTGAAGGTGACTATTTTATCGGATAAATCTCTACTCGAAGTTACTTGGCTCGACAAAAATCAAGTAGGGTCACCGGCGACGGCAGCGTCACTTTGGGTTCCGATTCCTAGGGTCTTGATCGATGTTGATTCGCCTATTAATTTGCGAGTACTGGATGATCACATCGAAGTTAAATTTGTTCTGATTCTTCCCGTCGACCACCCGATTATATCGAATTTTGATTTTGAAGCTGGTGATGAGAATGAATTGGAAGATGATGAACTTCAACCTCTTCAATTGGATTCTGGTAATGCAAATATGTTCTTTTTATTTTTGATTTTCAGCATTCATTGGCATCTTAGCTCTTAGCATTATTCACCAGCACTAAAGTTATATTGCATCAAACAAAGAACCGGTATATGGTACTCTGTAATGGTGTGCAAAGCTACTTAGAACATTTCATCTTATTCCTCTTCTGCATATCATTTATCCTTCACACTATCTTCTTTTCCAATGTGCACTTCGTGTTTCTCTTGTATTTCATTCTTATCCATTTGAACTTTGTGAATTCAGATCTTAAGAAGCTGGCTTCTTGTGGAGAGGTGCAGTTTTATTGCAGAGGTTGCTCTACCAAGTTAACAAGAGCTGTTCAGTAGGATTCTCTCCCCATTAACACCATACCTTCTACATTCATTCTTTGAGTCATTCTATAACACTTTCTAATAGTTAACCTAATAGTGAATCCGAATCATATACACAGATTTTTCAAGGAAATGCCATCTGTTAATTGGCGTGAGGCAGCTGATAACTGGTTTGGGACTTGTTGCTGTTCTTTTGGGGGTGTAAGTGAGAAACTTGTAGCAAAATATGCCAACTCATACACATGTTCATCAGGAATGTGCCTAGTGGATGCTACCTCTGTTGTCATCTCCAAAGATGACTTAATAGGACATACATTTCCTGACAAAATTAAACTCCAAGAACACAAATCTCTTCATTCTTTGAATAACAGCTTTAAAAAGCTGAATGTTGATCATGGTAGTCAAAATGAAAAACTCCATGATCATGAATGTGTCCATGTTCATGAACATGAAGAGGAAACACTTGATACAAATGAGTTACTAGCAAACAAAACTAGTCTCCTCAATGGTCTTCTTGGAAATAGCTTCATGGTCACATCTCCATATCTTTCAAAAGACATAAAATGGAGTGAAATCTCATGTCCTAATTGCTCATGTCTTCTTGGAGCATTCCCACATGATAATCTTGATGGTTTCCCATTGAATGATAGTGTTCACTTGTTCAAATGTTTCATATCTACTTCACTACCAATTGGAGGTTCAAATGACCTTTTTAGGTAAATTTTATATCTTTATGTTATTACTTTTTAGGTTTAGATCATGATTTTTATGTGGTTTGATGAATCTTTGCAGGAAATACAGTTTAGAGAGGATGTTCAGTAGCCAGTTGTTGGAAAGTGCAAAAGATGAACTCTCATTCAGAACAGTGGTTAGAAATCTGCAAACAAGATCTCCAATGTTGCAAATTGTTCTGATAAACCCTAATTCATGGTGCTCATTTGGGGATTGTATGGATGAAATGGTATCGATTCCCAAGATCAATATCTACCCTATGATTAAAGTGCTATTTTCAGACTGCAGTAACACCACTGAATCTCAGCTAAGGTTTGTTAATATCATCTTAATTTTTTCTTTCTTTCTTCTTGACCTTTAAAAAAGGTTTCTTTCAGTTTTTTTTCTTTAGTGAAATGCACTTTTTGTCCCTATAGTTTTCAAATAGACAAAATGACAGAAATGGTCCCTGTGAGAGAATTTTTTTACTGAAATGGTCCCTGTATAACAAAATTACAAAAATGATCCCGTTTTAAGATACAGAAATGGTCCCTCTGTAGGAAATAGATGAAATTACAGAAATGAAAAATGGTCTTTCTGTAGGAAATAGACGAAATTACAGAAATGGTCCTTGTGTAAGAGAAAGTTACAAAAATGGTCCATGTGTAACAAAGTTAAAAAAAAAATGGTCCATGTGTAACAAAGTTACAGAAATGGTCCTGTGTAAGTAAAAGTTACGGAAATGGTCCCTGTACGTCAGACAAAATTAAAGAAATGGTCCTTGTGTTACAAAATTAAAGATCGGAAATGGTCCCTGTGTGAGAAAAAATTACAGAAATGTCCTTGTAACAAAATTACAAAAACAATTCCCATCTAAGATAAAGTTACAGAAATGGTCCCTCTGTAGGAAATATACGAAATTACAGAAATGTTTGTGAGAGCATTCAAAGGCATTTACATGTTTTACTTTTTTACTTTCTTTACTTATTACAATTACTTTCTCAATAATGAAAAACAATTTTGAATCTTTATACAGGAAACTAGATGAATGGGTTAAAAAGAATCAAGTTGAAGATGTTTACATGTTGATGACAAAAGCATTAGCAGAATCATTGGAACTAGCAAACCGAATGCTTCCACCTTCTCATGCATCTCTTCAGGGTTTGTCTTTATCTTTCTTACATAGGTAATCAACATTTTAAAACTTCACTAAAAAATTATAGTAAATTTAGTGATTAATATTTGTTATCAAGTTTGTAGTCCTAGTCTTCTAGATGATTTAGGGTTTGGAAATTAGCACCTACATGTTGCAGTTTTGTGATATTGGGCTATAAATTCACAAAAAAATATTATCTTAAAATAGCACTTTTGCTTATTTGATGAGTTTTGAGATACAAATTCTTGAAGAAACGAGATGACTTTTGGGATCATGTACTTATATTCTTAAATTAGATATGTCCGTTTTAACTAAATTGTTGATATTTGTACTTTTGAAATAGAAAGTGGTTTTAAGTCTCTTGATTTTGGAATATTTCTTGTTGAAGGATGAGTTGATCTTGCATCATATTTGTAAGGTCACGTTCCATAAAAAGTAAAACCACAAGAAAATTGTGTTTGATGCCTTTTTTTTTTTTTTTTTTTTCCATTGATATAATCACAATAATATAAAATATAAAGCAATTACATCGGATTGGTTAAAAACTTATAATTGTTGCTAGAGTCATCTACTATTTATATTAAAGGGTTATTCTTCCAACAATCTATAAGTTGTTGGCCCACATTATCTTGAAAAACATCATGTGAGATGTTAATAACATCATTACATAAGTCAATACCAATTTATGGAGGCGTGTGAAGCCGATAATTTACAAGTCTTGATTTCATTCATTTTGTAAAAAAAGTTTTGAGTTGAAATTCCTACTAAATCTCCTTTGTTTAGAATATATTCTCTAATTTTCAGCGTCGTAAATTCGTGTTGAGACCTACATGAGAATCTTAAATGATGCCATTTCAAAAGGAAAAAGAACAAAATTTATTGGATTATTTTGGTGCCATGGAGGCTATAAATACGACCTTGAAAAACCATACTAAATATAGCAATTTATAATCGGGAGTGTGTGAATGCATAGAGGAAGCACAACAAGTGAGGTCTTGCATGAAGAAAAGTGTGTCGTTTGGTAGCCAAGGATGACTTGCCTACATTCTTCTTTTCAAAGGGTTTTTTGGTCTTTTCAAAGACCCTTTGTTTCGTCGGTTGTCAGGCAGTCTCTTTGGCTAACCTCACGGTCTCTTTTCTCTCATGTCAAACCTTTTCTTGTTTGACAAATTATTTCTACATTTTGATGACATACAATTCAATCTATATTATCCTCTCTTACACACAATAAAGGTAAGAGTTTTATTCCTTTGTTGGATTGAAACCTTGTGTTTGTCAAATTTAAAAATATAACAAAAAAGTTATATGTACATATGCACTATTTTGCATAATTGCTCGATAACTTGTTAATTTGCTTAGATTATATTCATCTTGAGAATTTGATGTCATCACAAATAACAATTTGGGTTGATAGCAATCAAACCAAACAAACCACATGATGAATGGTGTATAAAAAGCATAGTAGCAAAAAGATGAAATAATTCTTGACTATATATATAATATATAGATGTGTAGTCTTTTGAGTACGGAAAAAGAGGTTAACAAGCTTCTTTCATAGTCAAAACCATAAAAATATCATTTTAACGATAATGGAAAGTTGTTTTGTGTTATGATGATATTGATGGGAGAGGTGGAAGCAGATGGTGGTGGTGTGGTAGTGGTGGTGCTCTTGAGTTTTGGGGTGTGGTCTACATTTGGACCTTATTGCTGCTACCGAGGCTTAGCAACGGTCTCGGAGCTATAAAGTAGTTTACCTTGGGAAATTCGAGAAGCAGATGCCAAAAAGACAGAAGGAAGAGTAGAGGAACCGTTTATTTTAAGAATCACATAACACAATTCAATCACATGCATGAAATGCAGCCTAAGAGAATACTAGAAGAAGAAGAAAAGGGATAATGACTTATGAGAGTAACAAACTCATTTTCGTGTTAAAAAAGAATACCATTATGACTGACTTTAGCCGGTTTCCGACAACTTTGACATCTCTGATGAATCTCTTAATCTCCTGTCATCTTCTCGGGCAACATGAGTTTTCCAGTGAAATCGTGACACATCATAAACAAAATCTCCAACGACTCTCCCTTCATATCTCAAATTTTCCATATTTTTGAAGAATTGATTCTTGAACATGAGTTCTTGTTTCTAAAGGACTCAAGAACATATCTCGTTTCTAATGAACCCACCAGAAAAAACACTTGAACAAATCTTAAGAGTATATACGATGAAGTCAATAACGGATCTCAAGAACATATCATGTTTATGCCATGGATGAACCTTCAAAGATGTTCTTGAAATGGTTTGAACCTAAAAACATGTCCCAAAACATGTCATTGAACTCGATTTTCAGATCTTGGTTTCTTATGATCTTGTGCTCTTTAGTTCCGGAAATCATTTGAACCTTTAATTTCTAGATTTCACTTGAAGGTCTTATTTGATGTGTCAATAACTTGCTGGAAAACTCATATTGGCCGGAAGCTTGCAAAAGATTATTGAGAGTCGCTGGAGATGTTAAAATCGTCGAAAACCGATTAAAGCCGGTCATAATGATATTTTTTGATCACTAAAAACGAGTTTCATAGTAAATGGTATACAAAAAAACATGAATAAATGTGGACAAAAGTAAAAATTGGTTACCCTCTTAAAAAATAAACATTTACATTGCTAAAGATATAAACGAACAACTAAATAAACCATAACGCAAAAAATAAGTGTTTTCATGATCATTATTAATATTTATGACTAGTTTTCTTCATTTCTATTTTCTCAAAAAAAAAAAAAAAAAATCTTGTTTTCGATTTGTTTTTGTTTTTATTTTCTTTTCCTATTTTTTTCTTTCATTTTCTGCTTTTACTGCTAATTATGCACCTTTGACAAGTACAAAATTAAACTAAAATAAAATCATCGGAATAATTTTATCATGTAAATTCTTGTATTAGGTGAGGAAAATATTTGGGAAATTTGGTACATTATCTGTAATTGCCGTATCATGTAAACACAGTTTTTATGTTGATCTACCAAATTCAGGATGTAAAAATACGAAAGGTCATGCAAACATGGCACATGAATACATGGAGCATTAAATAAAAACATCCAAAATTTCTCACAAAAGTGCCATAGGAATACCCACTTAGGCAGTTATATAAAGCCAAACTGATCGGAACAGGACCGATCCTGAAAATTTAAATATTCTCAAAAACCTAGGACGAACAATAAAAAAATAACCCTTTATCTTTATGATAATTTTTTATTTGTAAACAAAAATATATAATGAAAAAAACTGGACCTGTACATCTGTCCACATAGGATTTAAGAGTCGCACACAGATGCGATTTACCATTTAAAGAGAATCCCAAGGGCCAAGGGTCACTTGAGTAAGGCTCTCTTTGGCAACTACAAAAAAATTGATAGCAAGTCTTTGATTTCATTCAATTTTTTTAAAGGTGGGTTGAAATTTCTAATAAATATCGTGTGAGAAGAATATATGTTCTCTCATTTCATGTTTGTTTTGGCATCACAAGCCTGGACACCTTTCTATGGTTTACGTGATGCTTAAATATATCGGATTCTTGTGGTGCCATATACAAAAGTCATACTAAATTGCTCTCTTATTTGATGAAATCCTTATATATGTTTGAAAGGGACTTTGCTAACCGTGAAGCTACAAGTTTGACAAAATCTTGTGTGGATTTTGTGCTCTTTTAGCTTTTTAAAACTTTTTTTTTTCCACAAGTCAAAGCCTTAATTAAAGATACGATGGACATGAGAACCTTAAATGATTCCATTTCATAAAGAATGATAATAAAAATTATTGGATGTTTTTTGTGCTATGGTGGTTATAAATACAACCTTGGAAAACCTTACTAAATATAGACAATTATAAGTTGTCAACCGGGAATTGAGTGTGTGAATCCATGGTGGAAGGACAAGATAGGTCTTGCATGAAGAAAAGAGCCTCATTTGGTAGCCAAGGATGACTTGGTGCTTCTACTTTTCAAAGGGATTTTTGGTCTTTTCAAAGACCTTTGTTGGTCGAGTATCACGGTCTCTTTGGCTACCTCACAATCTCTTTTTTATCATGTCAAACCTTTTCTTGTTTGACAAATTATTTCTATATTTTGATAACAAACCAATTCAATTTAAATTATTCTCTCTTACACCTAGCAAAGGTGAAAGTTTTAGTGTGTTTGTTTGTTTGAATTGAAACCTTATATTGGTCAAATTTAAAAATATAACAAAAAAGGTTATATACTTATATGTACAAATGTATTATTTTGCATAATTGCTTCAAAACTTGTTATATTTGTCTGATTATATTCATCTTGAGAAATTATTGTCATCACAAGTAACAGTTTGGTTTGATAGCAATCAACCAAACAAACCACATGATGAATGATGTAATAAAAAAGCTTAGTATATGTATGTGGGTATCCCTTTTGAGTATGAAAAAATAGCTTACAAGTTCCTTTTATACGCAAAATCATAAATATCATTTTAACGTGGTTAGACATCGGGAAATGGGAGGTTATTTTGCATTGTGATGGAACCCATGGTGGAGTTGGAAGCAGATGGTGGTGATGGTGTTGTTGAGTTGTTGGAGTATGGTCAGGGGCGGACCTAGGGGTGGTCTACGGTGGCACCGGCAACCTCTAACTTTTCTGGCCCCAGTGGAAATTTTTTCGAAAATTTTTGAAAATTTTATTTTTTCTACTACCGTGCAACCCCTAACTCTCCTGTGCAACCCCTACTGTAAAATTCTGCATCCGTCCCTGAGTATGGTTTGCCTTAGAGATGAAAATTTACCCCAACCTTATGGGGAACTCCGTTGACCTGCTTCAAGACTGAGCTCTAAGATAGTTTACCTTGGGGAATTCAAGAAGCACATACGAGAGGTGGGACTCTAGAAGGTAGAAGGAAGAGTAGAAGAACTGTTCAATAGACAAATTTTTTATATTGTTTCAATAGACAAAATTTTTATATTGTTTTAAGAATCACAGACTATTAAATGACGATTGCATGCATGAAATGCAACATAAGAAATACCCCAAGCTTAAATATCTTGTTCTCAAGGAAAGAACAATAAAAAGATAAATCCGAAAAGAACTAGAAAAAGACAAACCCGTGAATTGAAAAATAGTAATGCTATGAAAATAAAAACGATTTTCTTTTAAGTGTTAACATACATACATGCTAGTAATTTAAAATGCCAAACACCCAACCAATACGAAAACATTAAACACTTTAAACATATTAAAAACTTACGTTGAAATTCCCCTAATAAATATTCTGTGGGCAAAATATATTCTCTAGTTTCATGTTTGTTTTCGCATCACAAACTTGAATTAAGACCTTCCATGGTTTCCGTGATGCTTAAATATGACATTCATATACCATACTAAATTGCCATCTTATTTGATGATTTTTGAGACTCACCTTTACTGCAGAAAGGGACTTTGTCAATTGTGAAGATGGAATTTGACAAAATTTTATGCTGATTTTGTGCCTTTTTAGCATTTTATAAAGTTTTTATTCACTAGTCAAAGCTTTAATTCAAGGGATAATTTCACACATCAAAGCCTCTCTCTCTCTCTCTCTCTCTCTCTCTCTCTCTCTCTCTCTCTCTCTCTCTCTCTCTCTCTCTCTCTCTCTCTCTCTCTCTCTCTCTCTCTCTCTCTCTCTCTCTCTCTCTCTCATGTGCCATAATAATAGCACCACTTGGGCCCGTTTCTAAGGCAAAACCTGAGTGACATTGTCTTTAACAACTATGAACCGGTCGACATCAAATCATGATTTATTTTATTTAATTTGTAAAAATGTGAGATGAAATTCCTTATATATCTTCATCTATTGAGAATATATTCTCTAACTTTGTGTATCAAAACTCGTGTTGAGACCTTTCCATAGTCCACACTGTTACAAAAAAATAAGGGTATTAGTGTCGACAAGTGTCACTGCTAGAGCTCCTAGCTGTCGCCGCTATTGTCTCGTCACTAAAAGTTTTTTGTCGTCTCTAAAATCCTTCTTGGCCGCTAAAGCTGTCATCACTACTACCTTTTTATTTAAATAAAAAATAAAATTACAACTATTATTTTATATAAACCCCAAAAATACAAAATCTATGAAAACAATATTTAAATTATATAAAAGCAAAATCCATAAAACATATAAAATTATATATATATATATATATATATATATATATATATATATATATATATATATATATATATATATATATATATATATATATATATATATTAAATTTCTTCTATCTTAGGGGCTGTTTGTTTACCTCTTAATTTCATAATTAAGAGGCAATGCCTTAAACTTTCAGATTCAGACCGTTTGTTTGTGTATTATTTTTCGCCTCTTAAAATTAATAATAGCTCTTATTTTTTCAGAGAATAAACCAAGTCTGAAAATAAAAAAAAGAGACGCGCGTTTAAGGATTCCCTATTTGCCCTAACAATCGACCCCTCTTCTTTTCTTCCCTTGTGTCTGCTTGCTTCGCGTATTTCTCCTCAGCATCGGACGACGCCAGACGCCGCCCACCCTAGTCCCCGACGACGCTACAACAACGTCGCCTTCCTCCGCCGCCTCCATCTACGTGTCGTTCTTCCGCCGACCGCAGCAGCCAACAAAAAGGTATTCTTCGGTTTCTTCTTCTGTTTCTTCATTCTTTCCCTCGAATTCACTGTTTCTTCTTCTATTTCTTCCTTCTTTTCCCTCATACTAACATAAAAAACTGAAATTGATAGCACACTGTTTCTTCTTCTATTTCTTCCTTCTTTGCCCTTAAACTTGAACATAAAAAACTGAAATTGTTATGCTATCAGTTGTGCATTTGATGTGTTGGATCATGTTTGTTTTTGGTAGTGATTTTAACAACAAAGTTGTCCCCCATGTTGCCCCTCTAGTCTTGATTTGCTATTATAGGTCGATTCAGGGGTTGGAAATTATTGATCAGTTGAAAAAAGAACAGGGGAAAGAGAGATCAAGAAAAACAATGGAGGGGTATTTTTGTCCAACATTCTGCTGGGACATTTGTTGTAATGCTGGAGAAAAAGTATGGATGTATTTGTTTAGCTTGAACATTTGTTGTTGTTGTTTTTTCCGATCATTTTTTTTCTAATAGATTTGTTGATCACGCCAAGATATTTGTATGTTTTCATGGATTTGAAAGAATTTCTGTTGTATTTTGGATTTGTGTTTAATTTGGATTTTGTATGGTGTTAAATATAAGAAAAAATGGTCATTTTTGTAAACATAAACATTGAATTCAACAAAAAATAATAGAAATGATAAAATGGTCATTTTTGTAATTCAGCATAGCAATTCAGAGGTTTCAACCAAACAACATATTAAAAATTCAGATCTTAAAAATTCAGATCCTTTTAGAAATTCAGACCTCTTAAAAATTCAGAGCTTAAAAGTTCAGATCCTGCCAAACAGCCCCTTAGCTACAGTAGAGTTGGTGAATTTTTAACATGTTTGGTCCACATATTTGCTATATGTCACAATTGGTCCAATTGTTCATCGAAATTGCAATTTGGCCCTGCTCAATGTCACCGCTTTTTTTCCCTACATTTCATCTCCTTGGTTTGAGAGCCCTCCTGTACATGTGGTGGCGTTGGGATATCCACTACGTGTTTTCCGTTCAACCTTCTCTCTTCTCTACTCACCGATTCTCCTATAATCCACCGCTCCTTTCCTCTAATCATTCAACTCCACCGCCATCGCATATGAGTTCCAGAAATAGTGGGGATCGATTTCGCCTTCCGCCTCCTTCTTCCCGAACCCCTTAGTCGCACGCTCCCGTAAATATTTTAGAGAAGCAATATGTAACTTCCGCTCATGGCTTCTAATTCTGTGGGTCCGGCTTCTGATTGTTTTCAAGCAACTTCAGTTTTATTTTTCTCATCTAAATTCATGTTATTTATCTTTTTTCCTTTTCTGCTTCAAGGCTTCTGATTGCTTGGTTTCATAAATTTCTTCTATTTTTCCATCATCTGAACAATCATGGAGCAGAAATCGACTAAACGCTCTTCACTCAAGGTAAATTTCTTGACCTCACCAGAGAAATCCCTAATGTTATTAGGAGTTTAATCAATTTTTTTATTCTTCAATTGCTTTTGGTTGTCTGGTAAGTGCAGGGGCGACAGATACATGGTTAGCTCTAATGGTTGAAGTATTCTTTTTGCCTAATATATTGAAATTTCCTTTCCATTTCTTTTTGTAAATTGAAAAACATTTCGAAATCTCTATCTATTAACTTATCATTCACTTTGAAACTCAAAAAGATAAAATCGATCAACTTATCAATTTTGCTTTTTTTTTTTTATTACCAGTTGCCCATAGTGAAAATATCACTACAGTTGAAGAGATTCATACATACAGTTTGAAACAATTAAGTTCTTTCATAGAAGTGGAGGAGCCTGTGGCAATGGACTCTTCTAATACATCAAAATCATGTCAATATTGGGTTGTCAGTGGTTCTATTTCAGGTTTTTATGTGATAATATCATTATCCAAGATTCGGGTGAGAATTATATATCATGTTTATTTTAAAAGTTTGAGAAGCTACAAGTTGATGCTTATATGACATATATTATTATGTCTCCAGATGTTGCTTTGAATTTCTAAAATTTATGGTTTCTTCACCAAAGAAAGAACTGTCACTGTGCAGCTAAGGAAATTACATATATATGGTACAAGATCGTATTTTTTGTTTCTTATTGTAGTTCACAAGTTTATTACCACAAAATCCATTGACAAAATTCAGTAAAGTGGATTTATCTCATATCAGTTGTGTGCTTATTTATTTGTTTCCATTCATTTTTTCATTCTGTATGTTTTGTTTCTAATAAGTACTTATGAATTTATTCTTATTCTTTATTTTTTGTCTTCCTAAACAACTTTTATATATTTTAATCAAGCATGTTTGTTTTTCTATTGTGATCATGCTTACACACTTACCAAATTTTCATAGGTTTTCTAACTGATATATGGTGACTGTATCTTTATAAATTATAGATGGAATGTTGTGAATGTAAAATATAGGTAATTTGATCTAATTAAAAAAAAAAGATTTAGTAGCTAAGAAATAGTATTTGTACATAAAAGTTACAGATGTCAAAGTGAATAATAGATGAAGTCAACTTGAATAACGTCTTAAAATGAATAAAATGGGAATGGAATGGATACTTTTTTTAACCAAATGAATATGGATCCGATTTCTTTGCTTCTAATTATAATATTTAAATTTGTATTTTATTTTTCTTGACAAAAGCATGTATGTTTTAAGAAAATGTAAAATTTGATTTCTTTTTTCATTAAAACATGCATATGAACTTACTAATTGTTTGAATTCAACGACTGATTTTGCAACCTATAATGCAAATCATACATTTTTTATGAACGCCTGAGATCCTTAACTTTCACAGCTGAGTCATTTCATTTTTATGCATTGAGTACAAAAAATACGTCCATGTATGTCTTACCAGATTAAGTCATGTCTTATAAATAAATTTAACATATTCTTTTTGTAAGTTCTAGTAGAAATACTAAATGTATTTGGGTTTTTTTCTCTTGGTGAATGTAGGTTCCACTTCCACATTCTATGGAAATACTACTTGCGAAATTAAACAAAGTAGTTTGCTGCATCTTCATAGTTCACAAAGTAGTTTGCTGCATCTTCATAGTTCCAAAGTATTTGAGTTACTCATAGAGTAGTTTCCATCTTGATTATGTCAATTTCTTCTTACAAGATTGTCATTATCATGTTTTTATTATTATTATTATTATTATTATTATTATTTTTTTTTTTTAATTTTTTTTTAACTCAAAAGTTTTATAAATATGCCACTTAAATATAGTAAATAGTTAGTATTATATACAAAATAGTAAGTAAGAGAATTAAATGCACAAATTAGCTTATTTTTTTGTAGGGGCTTTCGAATCTAAGAGAAGCATACTATAGACCCATTGGTTATGACTTATGAAGAAGAAGATAGAAAGGGTATCCTCACTAAAGTGCAAATCAACCCTCCCAACCCATGCGGAGCATGGGTATCCTCACTGGTTCATTATACAAAATCCATAATATATTATATTCTTTTGTTTGATAAACTTAAAGCATAAAATTAAACATAAACTTATAATCATATTCATCCTCCCCATCTCTGGGCTCCATCTTCGGGCTCCTTGTTCTCCTCATCATTATCCTTGATACATCATCTTGTTGCGACAACCGGTCTCGCAGTATATAAGTTTATTGCCATATGTCTGGTTTTTAATAATAGCTTTTATGAGATCTGTCGGCTACAAAATAAATATATAAAAATTATCAAAAAAATATAAACAAAATTACAAATTACCAAAGTAATTAAATACCAAAATTTAACAAAAACTAAACTACAAACATATCAAAACTTCCTAACATACCGAACTACCAAGTTATCAACATACCGAAATATCAAATTAACAAAAACCAAACGTATTACATACCAAAACTACCAATAAGATACCAAAGTTCCAATTACCAAAACTACCAACATATCAAACTACCAAGTTATCAACATACCAAAATATCAAATTAATATAAACCAAACTTATTGCATACCAAAACTACTAACATACCAAACTTTCAATTACCAAACTACCAACATACCAAACTATTAAATTATCAACACACCAAAATACCAAACTACATATCAAACTTTCAATTACCAAATATATCAGAATAACAACCTAACATAAACTAAAATACCAAAGTAAGAACATAAACCAAATTACCAAACTCCCAATTACCGAAGATATAACATATAATAAACAAGCATCAAAATTACTAAACTAACATGCATTAATTAATCATCACACGAGAGTTTAAAATTAAAATAATTTGGTTTATGTTAATTTTATCTTTGTTTGATGCGATGATAGTTGGAGGATTGTCCCTCTCTATAGTTTTAGACTCTATTGAAAGGCTTATGTACAATTCCTTTGATATGGTCGCGTCGAGCACCTAACAACTTTATAAATATGTCTATCTCATCCGTTGGTGTTAGACTACTTGCTTCAGGTAACCCTTGTTTTTATTGTTCTATCCCCGAAGCAAATTATTATGTATATTCCAAAGATGATTAAATACACTAATATATATATATATATATAAAAGAGAATTAAACTTTAAATAAACACTTAGTTCCAAAAACACTTCAGTTTTGTTCTGTTTATTAGTAAAAATTAGGTTATACTTAAATAAACAGGTATATATATATATATATATATATATATATATATATATATATATATATATATATATATATATATATATATATATATATATAGACTTACTTCTTTCTAACGCGTAAAAATATACGTGCTTGACTCGTAACCAATGTTTGTTTTCTACGATTTATCGTGTTTGAAGTTGAAATCTTTTATGCTCGTCTCCACACCAAAAACATATAACTTTTCCTGATGTCTAATATCTGTAATGTCCCAGATTTCAAACAAAAAATTTCATTTAAAACATATGTCAAGCATTTAAAACATTTACTTGAAAACATAAGGTGACATTCAATTATCGAAAACTATAGGGTTAAAGAGAGTTAAGTTAAAAAAAAACCAAGCAACATCGATGAGAGTGTATAGTCATGTCGCTCCCTTCACACGAACAACCTAAAACACATTAAATCCACAACTGCAAATATAAATCTTAATGTGTCCCTTAATATACCACATATTCCACCATACATAGAATGTATACAAGCAAAGCTCTTAGATCTAACATCGATCCACCATCTCTCTTATCAACATGCATATGATCATACATATCAATATACATATAAACATACATATCTTCATTGGCACTTTACTGCCATACCAATACTGGCTTTTAGCCCTCAACTATTCCCCGACTCTCAACCTGCATGTATCCTTTGGCTCTTAGTCATACCAAATCCATAATGGGCCCAATGCTAATATTGATGGTCACCTTATGAACACGTAGTCATATGTAGTCGGAAATAAGATAAAACGTTGAATAGATGATCCTATCCCGAAAGAAATAAATCAAAAAATAACCATGCAATAAGGCTTAAACCAACAATTCTTAGGCTATCTCATTTAAACTACATAAGACCCCTAGGGTATCCACTCAAAAATCAATCAATACTACCATTACCCTATCCAAGCATGACACCTAACGGTATCATACAATCAACAAGCAAGACTGTACTAGTCTAACATACCATTACAACAAGTTTCCTACAGGTACTCACAATAACAAGGAATTATCCCAGTCAAGTAGCATGCTTGTACTCTAACAATACCTATATCCTACCATTCAAAGGATATACAATGTTACACGAGGTATACTGAGAAGACTCACCTGAATCGCAAAACCAGAGAAGTACATCTACACTCTCAAATCCTTGCACTGATTAGACCGATGAACTGCCTAACATCAAATAAAGGTCAAACCTCAGACTACATCCTAAAACCTTCAACTTTGACCCAAGGTCAAACTAGTAAAAGATAGTGGTCAACAAAGTCAACGACCACTATGTCATGGAAAGCCCTTGGCCACGTCGCAAACTAAGCAAAACAAAACAATTGTGAAGCAGCACGTAACCATGCTGCGGTCCTTCCTTAGTCGTGGCGTGGTTTCGGTCCAAATCACTTTCTCCATTAAGTCATCCTTATAAATCAAGGCTCATAACATTATATCTGATTCATCTCAGTGAATTAATAGATAAAATTTATAACTTTATCCATTCCAAGGGATAGATCTAATCCATTCCAATGGATAGATCTAACTAAATCTAAAACCATAACAAGATTAAGTCCATAAGAGCTGATAAATCTAAGCATGTTGGGAAATGGATACAAGCAACAACCTTTTATTCTTCTTTAAGTTCATAAACATGATCATTTAGCATCCCAAGGTTCTGGAGTTACTCCAAATCCAAGAACATAAGGTCAAGGTGACCAAAACCCATACAACTCTTAGGCCAATGCATAAACATGAATAAAAATAGGATCTTGAAGACTTACAATGCGGTGAAGGGGATTAGGGGATGGTTCTTGAGCTGAGGATTGAAGCAAAAACCAATCTTGAACACTTGAGAGTGTTGTGACTAAGAGGTTGTGTTATTGGGCTTAGCACTTAGGTCCATATGTTTACTCGGTCTGGGCCTGTCCAGCCGTGTTTTACTATTATGGTTTAGTATATATATATATATATATATATATATATATATATATATATATATATATATATATATATATAGTGCATGCATACATTATTTAACACAGAACGTTTTTGATTACTTTTGCTTAATCGTACTGTAACCCTAGCACACCTCTACAATTGAAGTTCTTCATCGAGCTCTTCTGGAGTGGAGCATATTAATCATTCGATACTGTTTGATTCATTCGTGTGTTCATTCATTTCTTTTCATTTAATTATCTGTTCAAGAATCTATCGATCTAAGAGTTCATTATTCTTAACAATTGGTATCAGAGCAGGAGACTGTGTAATTCATACACATCTCTTCTGTTGGAAGAATTTGTTTAGGGTTTCCGCTTTTATCGAATCTATAGGAGCCGTCATCTCTTTGTTGATAGTGTTTCCCGTGTTTGATAAACCCCTAATTCAATCTTTACAAGTTTGATTCTGAGCAGATATTTGGAAGAGGTCATCATGTCTCAAGAAGATTCTCAAACCAATCCGATCAATATCTCCAGCAACATTGGATCTACAACTAGGATTCCAATCCTATACACTCAAGATTATGAAGTCTGGACGCATCACTTTGAAGACTACGCCGTTGGATTTGAAGACAATGGTTATCTAATTTGGGAGGCGATAACCTTGGGTCCATTTGTTCACTCTGGAACAAATCAAACCATCAAGATGCAAAAGGAGTACAATCAAATTATCATTGACGTGGAGAAAGTTCCTCAAGATGAGAAGGAAAAACTAATGTGCAACGTCAAAGCTATGAGAATGATCAGATTCGCCTTACAATCTGATACTTTT
Source organism: Lactuca sativa (assembly GCF_002870075.4). Taxonomy (NCBI): domain Eukaryota; kingdom Viridiplantae; phylum Streptophyta; class Magnoliopsida; order Asterales; family Asteraceae; genus Lactuca; species Lactuca sativa. Next base: position 323,789,429 of record NC_056626.2, on the reverse strand, counting down.
CGTTTGGTAAGTTCATGCACCACTACAAAAGAAATATGGGATAGGCTTAAGGAGTTGTATTCTACTGATGAAGACCTAGAGTATTCGATCCAAACTCTTCTACTTTCTGTGTTCGGTGCCTTTGAACAAAAGCCAGAAGAAAAACTTATTCAGACGTTCGATCGCTTTAATCATCTTCTAAGCAAGATGATCAAGCATGGTATTGGCAGAGAAGTGATTGAGCAGAATGTCACATTTATGAATGGTTTAAGATCCGAATGGATGGCTATGGTTTTAACTGTAAAGGCACATGAGCAGTTTAAAACCTATTCATTGGCGAAGCTGGTGGGTATCCTCAAGTCACATGAAAGTGTTGTGACAAAGGAAGCGAAGGTGGTGTCTGGTATAGGACCCTTAATGTTTCTCTCTAAAAGCAAGAATGTGGCAGAAGATGAAGAAGAGTATGAACTGTAAGAATATGATCTTACAAATGAAGAATATGCTATTATGGTTTCTAACCCGAAGCGGTTTGCTCGTAAAATGTTCCCTGCCACAAAGAACCGAAATTGACGTGGAAGCTATAACTCTGAGAAGGCGAAAGAAGAGATCAGAAACGCTCCTCAAAAAGACGAAGAGAAGAAGGAGAGCAAGCTGTTAGCAGACTACGGATATGATTGCAACTTTTTCCATGGCAAAAACCATCTTGCCAAAGATTACATGTTGAGAAAGCTATCAGAGAAGAAGGATGGTGAAGATGATGAAGCTTACTCTACGCGTAAGCTGGAGGATTTAAAGAAGAAGAAAGTGTCTAACAGTACCATGAATGCTCTGATTGTCCAGGAGAACATTGTTGATGATGAGTTTGGAGGTGTAGAGGTTTGGCCTACCGACTCTGAAGATGAAGAGGTTCACAAGCCTTCGCATGGCAGCGCTTTCGTGGCGAAGGAAGACCGTGAAGAGTTTGTCGGGAGACGCTTAATGGTGACTGCTGGAGTATCACAGATGAGGGGCAACACAACAGATGATGGGTATAATGAGGCGAATCAGAAGGAAGATAAGTGCTTTGCTACCAAACCAGTGAGCGAACATATCAATGACTGCGATCAGTTGATTAAGAAGGTACATTCTATCATCGGTTGCCTTAAAGTACCAGTAACAGATTATGAAAAGGACTTAAATGATTTAAAATTTAATTTTTTTAATTTAAGTGGGAGTCTAATGCAAACACGCCTAGAAAATTCTAACCTAACTGATCAACTCAGTAGGGTGTCTTCCAAGAGTGAGAAAAGAAGGATATGGATAGAGCAGAAGGAATTAGAGTTAGTTAGGGATAGAGACGAACTCGTTTATTTACAACGTGATAATTTGAAGCTTTTAAAACAAAGGAATATTTTTTGTTTAATTGCTAAACGTTTATATTCAAATATCACCCAGTTGCATCAAGATTGTGAGATAGGAAAAAAGATCCATAAAATGATTTTGCCCTTCCTTGAATTCAAGGAGGACGAAGTCGATGCTGATTGTTATAACTGTGAATCCATTGTGTCTTCAAATGAGATTTTAGATGCCTATAGAGTTGGACTGGACAAAATCGAGTCCTTTATTGAGTCCAAGGACCTTAAAGACATGCTTAGAAAACTATTAGACGAAAATGACAAATTGAAAATTAAGACCGAAACCATGCAGAAATTTGACTCATTGAGTACCAAATTAAGTTCATAAAATAAGATGAATGTGGAAAACACTTGTGAATTTGATGAGGACAGTGATATGAGTGAAATCTCTATAGAAGACGAGGTTGACTGTTCAGAGTTTCTTAAAAGAGAACCCAAACCGAAAAAACCTCTCATATTTGAAAACTCAGTTGAGTTCGCTCGTATGTCCAAGGACAAGTCCAAAGTCCTTAATGCAAAGGCGGTTGTTTATTAAAAGATGTGCCAAATCAAGTGTATACCATCACAGGCATAACCAAGGACCAAACAGCGGAGTTGACATCCTTGGTTAATGAAGACAATGCTGATGGTTGCGAAAATTATTTCTGGTCACCCCCATTGACAATGTAGATGAGACTGTCAGTTTGTTTGAGAGAACCTCATGGAGAGTTAAAGGAAGATATGTGGCAGAACAACTCAACAAGCCTACAAGCTTTGATGTACCAAGCTCAAGTGGTACCAAAGAAATTCCAAGCGAACCTGCAAAGGTGGCAAGCGAAACCTCTTCAATGAAGATTGAAACTCAAGCTGAGAGACCGAAGCTGAAAGAAAATATTCACATGTCTCAAAAGCAACTTGCTGAACAAAAACGCCAGTGAAACAGGAGATATCAAAAGAATCTCAATGAAAGGAAGCAATTTTGGAAATCCCAAAACTCCAATTATGTTCGCACAGAAAAGGCGTCAAATCTCCAAGCGAAAGCAAGATCAAAGCATAAATCTGGTCCATGCACTCATTGCCAATCTTGTAGTTAGGAGAACCGAAGAAGCAATTTCGGTCCAAAATCGGGTAATGACGAGAATCAAAAGACCAAATATGGGCCCAAATCTCATCCATCTCATTCTCAATCAAAGCAGAATCCTAACAAGGATGCCAAGGAAGATGTCAGCTAACCCTAGGAAACACGAAAACAAATTTTTTACAAATCAAAATAAAAATTCTCAACCTGATTTAAACAAACCAAAAGATAACAAAATCAAGGTTTTTACCATAAAAAGGAAAGACAAAACCACCCTAATAAAAAGAACCTATATGGTTGATCTTTCAATTGCTATTCCATGTTCTGTAAAAGGCTCACATGGACCCACACAACTTTGGGTTCCTAAATCTGCTTGATTTTTGCAGATTATTCGTGACGAGCAGTTTGACGATGAATGACACATTATAGTGGCTGCTCGTGTCATATGACAGGAAGGAGGGCAGAGCTAGGGGAGTTTCAGACTTTAAAAGATGGTGGATGTGTCAAATATGGAAAGAACTCATATGACACGATAAAAGGCTACGACATGATCACAAATGGAGAATTCTCAATCCGAAAAGTTGCCTATGTAGAAGGGTTGCAGCATAATCTTGTAAGTGTCTCACAATTGGTTGTAGGAACTGGGCTGAAAGTCTCATTTGATGATGAAGGTTCTGAGATCGTTGAAAAGAAAACGAAAACAGTTTTGTTGAAGTCTAAGCGCAAAGGCGAATTCAGATGAAAGTTGGTTATGGAACCGAAGGCTCTCGCACCTGAACTTCAAAGATATCAACAAGCTAGTTCTTGGTGATCATGTGCGAGGACTTCCTCTTCTCAAGTTTGATAAGGAACATTTATGCGCTGCATGCGAGATGGGAATGCCATGCTGAAAGAGTCATCCCACACGTGTTAATACAAAGATCATCAAACCCCTTGAACTTTTGAACATTGACCTATGTGGCCCTTCTGCAATTGAAAGTATCGGTGGTAGTACGTTTATACTCATAATTGTTGATGATTTTTCACGTTTCACCTGGGTTTTCTTTCTTAAACAGAAATCAGAAGCGACACCAAAGCTCAAAAACTTTATCAAGCAAGTGGAGCTGCAGTTGCAAAAGGTTGTTCGAAATATCTGAAGTGATAATGGTTTGGAATTAAAAAACCAAGAGTTTAAAGGGTTTCTTGCTAAAAAGGGGATGTATCAAAACTTCTCTGCTCCCTATACTCCACAACATAATGGTATAGTTGAAAGGCGAAACCGTTCATTGTGTGAAGCCGCCCGAACCATGCTCAACTTTGCTTCTCTACCTTTATACTTCTGGGCTGATGTTATAGCCACTGCTTGCTACACCCAGAATCGATGCTTCCTGAATAATAGATTTTCCATCACTCCATACGAAATTTTAAATAATCGTAAGCCAAATGTCAAGTTTTCCTTGTTTTTCGTTCCAGGTGCTTCATTTTCAATTCTAAAGAGAACCGAAACATGTTTGATGTAAAGGCAGATGAAGGGATTTTTCATGGTTACTCACTCACCTCAAAGGCATATAGGGTTCTGAATAAGCGTTCAAAGAAAACTGAGGAAACTTATTATGTTACTTTTGATGATAACTACATGATGATACTTCGAACAAGCGAAGGTCCAATGGATGAAATCTTTCCAAAATCAGGTCAAGTCTCGGTTACTATATCTAATTTTTTGAAGAATACATGCAACTCTTTGATGAACTAGAGAAAGCAATCCACTCTAAAGCAAAAGCAAACGATAATAAAATCGACCACCTGAAAAAGATCATCAATGAAGCTGCCAACGACATGGAAAGCGAAGCTCAAGGTCCAATCGAGAAGCAAAATCCAAGCAACCCTCAAGACTCAAGCGATCGTCCAGCTTCCTCTGAACCTCCTACAAAAAGCTCCACTTTCCAGGGGGAGAATCAATCAACAACTTCAAACCATGGAAGTCCAACCGAGGGGGAGAATTCTGAACCGGATGTTGAAATTGTTTCGTCATTCGAGGGGGAGAATAATAAAACAAATAATGAAGATTCTCAATCAGAATTTGAAGAAGAAATAAATGCTGGATTGGATCCTGCTTATGATCCAAATTATCCTCCACTCATAAAATGGACACGCGATCATCCAAAAAACTCAAGTAATTGGTGAATCATCTGAGAGAGTTCGCACACGCTCTCAACTGAAAGCGAAGCAAATTGCTTTATTTTCTCAAGTAGAATTTTGTATATTTAACTCGTTCGTTTCCAAGATTAATCCAAAAACAGTGAATACTGCAGTTGATCACTCTGATTGGGTACAAGCTATGCAAGAGGGAAATGTAATTCACATCAAAGCTAGGTTAGTGGTGAAGGGATATTGTCAGGAAGAAGGGATAGACTATGAAGAGACTTTTGCTCCAGTAGCAAGGTTGGAATTGGTGCGAATCTTTCTGGCATATGCTGCACACAAAAACTTTGAAGTTTTTCAGATGGACGTAAAGTGTGCTCACTTAAATGGAGAACTAGAAGAAACCGTATACATTGAGCAAGCACCTGGACTTGTAAACGAGAAGTATTATGATCATTGCTACATTCTGGAAAAAGCGGTTTATGGGTTGAAGCAAGCCTCGAGAGCCTGGTATGAAACACTAACTCGCTTTCTCAAAATGTCTAAATTCAAACAAGGTTCGGTTGACCCAACCTTCTTTCGTAAGAAAGAAGGCGAACACCTAATGATTGTCCAAATTTACGTCAATGACATCATCTTTGGTTCTACGAATTCTAGCTTAACGGTTGAATTCAGGAAGTTGATGGAGACTAAGTTTGAGATGAGCTCAATGGGTCCAATTAACTTTTTCCTTGGACTGAACATAAGACAGGGACCAGAAGGTATATTTATTAATCAGGAGGCTTACACGAAGACTTTACTGGCAAAGTTCGGTATGATGGGAGACTCTAAAGTAAAGGTTCCAATGGCTTTCGGAACGAAGCTGACACCATCTCTGGAGAAACCGGCTGCTGATATGACTCTCTACCATCAAATGATAGGGTCACTAATGTATCTGACAGCCAGTAGACCAGATATTATGTTTTCTGTTTGCTATTGTGCCAGGTTCAAAGAAAATCCATGAGAACCTCATATGGTGGCTGTGAATTTTTTTTTCCAGATATTTAAAGCGAACCTTATCTCTCGGTCTATGGTACCCTGCAAAATCCAGATTCTTCGTTCAAGCGTTCTCTGATGATGATCTTGGAGGATGTGGTCTTGACCGAAAGAGCACCACTGGCGGTTGTCAATTCCTTGATGGTAAACTTGTTAGCTGGCAATCCAAGAAACAAACGTGCGTGTCTCTTTCTACAGTCGAGGCTGAATATATCGTTGCAGCGTCATGCACTTCACAGGTTATCTGGATACAAAGTCAACTTATAGACTATGGCCTAAACATGAACAAGATTCCTCTCTATTGTGACTCAGAAAGCGCTATTCGGATATGTCATAACCCAGTGCAACACTCAAACATATCGCACTGAGGTACCACTTCATCAAAGATCACGTAGAAGATGGTAATGTTGAAGTCCACTTTGTTCGATCAACTGATCAATTAGCTGATATTTTCACAAAAGCCTTACCTGAAGCAAGTTTTAATAAAATTCTCCAAGGCTTGGGATGATGGAAGCTGAGTCGGTACCGAAACCTCTTTCACCTCATTAAAATTGAACAAGCGAAATAGAGAGAACGCTCAGTCTATCTCGGCTCCAGAATTTTCGGGGATCGAAATGAACCGAACGCTCGGTCCGTTTCACTTCATTATTTCTAAAGTATAGTTTCGATTGTATATTTTGTATATTATGTATGTCCATTTTCAATTAATTTTATGTTTTTCTTTCTTTTCATAAAATCCAAAAATATTTTCTTTTGTGTTTTTATTTCTTTTTAGAAAATTCATAAGATTAAAAAAAAAAAATTCTTTTCTTCATTTAATTTTATATAAAATCAAAATACCAAAAATATTACCAGAATGGACTCTTGGACAACTTCCAATGCAGAAGCTGGGGCAGGTATATTTCTCTTTATCTTTTTACTAGCTAAGTGTCCCTAGAAGCATGCTGCTGCATGTTGACCGAAGCCTCAAAGACTTCTAGTGAAGCCTTAATGATTCGATATACACAAACTAATTCTTCCCAATCAGGATGATAAATTCACTCAAGTCACGAGCTACCTTTCTCTTCTCATATTGAGTCAAGAGTTAACTGTGGTCACTTTCACATAACAGAGTTGCTTTCGGTTCTTTAGCCATCTCATCACTTTTCTCCATGATAATTCACTTCATAAGTGTAACCCTTGAGACTCTCAGAATTTACCACTGAGGTTGATGGTCACACAACATCTGCGTTAATGATCTTAGTTTCATTTCACCACGTGCTAAGTGAAACCTAAAATCCAACACCTACAATGAATTGACGATGAACAATAAAATGTTCTAGTTTTCATCCAAGTATTAACGAAACCACTTTCGTGGGAGGTACCAAGAAATCTCTTTTTATTTATTTTTGAACGATCTTTATGAAATTGTCTAATACCAAGACTTTTCTTCCTAAAATATCCAGTGTATTTTTGTTTTTGAGATTTCTACAATCATCATCAAGTCACTGAAAATTGTTCAAACCTACTTGTTTTATAGGCCACATCGGTCTCACATGTACTTCATCCAATGTTCGGTCTTATATCAAGATCGGTTCGATTGAAGCATAAGCTACCCTAATAGCCTCATTCAAAAAAGACGGCTTTCAATGCTTCTTAATAAGTATTTGATCGTATTTTGACGGGAATCCACACACACACTTCTAAGTCTTTCTTGACTTTGAAGGAAGAGATTCATGCCTGGGATCCACTGCTTTGTGTCTTAATTGACATCATATATATCCCACAAATCATTTGCTTTATTTATTTTTCTTTGGAACACTCTTGCACTAAGATCTTTATGATTTTCCACAAGTCTTGTTCGGGGTACTAATGGCAATTTATCAGATCTATTGTTTCGGTTCCAAATGTGCTGATGGTTCACTATGTTAAGGAGCGAAGGAAGCCTGATTTATATGAAGCAAAAAGATGAATCTAAGGCATGGTGAAGCATCTAGGCACCTTAAGGCACCACTTTGCACTATATTTGGTGTTTACGGTTTTGGGAGCCTCCCAAAACCATGAACACCTTGATCTTGGTGTTCTTGGGACTTTTCTTTGATGTTAATATGTAATACAAGCTTAATAAGACTCAAGGATGGAAGTACTTACTATAAGGAAGCTTGGATTTAGCTAAAAGTCCAAGAACACTTAGTGTGTGTTCTTGGTGTTTTTGGAAATCTAATCAAAACACAAAAATGAATGGATGAATAGATGCACAAACACTTGATTAAGTGTTATATCAACTTGGAATGGCTAGAACACTTACAAGTTTGAAGATCTTGATTTAATTCTAGGATGATACTTGAGAGGTTTTTGAGTTTACTCTTTTGGTGTTTAGGGAGTAAACATAAAATGACTAGATTTTGGGGAGTAAACTCATGCATATGCATGAGTTCACGGTTTTTGAGTGATTTTTCAACCCAAACTTAAAATTTTGGCCGCGAACTTCCAAGATACGAGGTTGCGGTTTACAAATTTCGAGTCCCGAGACGGCCCATCCGTTCACTCATTCGCTTAAAGATTAATTATTAAAATAATCAAATGAACTTATTTTTCCCAAAACAAGTAAAAGTGAACTTGACTTATAATATGAAGTGATTGACTTTTAGGGTTTGACCGAATGAAAATTCCGGGTTGTCACACAAGCCGTGTGCTAGTGAAGAACGTCAGGTTTTATTTTTGATTAGTTTTTGAGACTTTCAAGACCTTAAAGACTCCCACTATCCTCTTGACATATAAGACTCTCTTGTCAAATATTCAAGAGATAGTGTGGATTCTAATCAAGACAAACACTTCACACAATTGGCCTTAGTTGGTCTTTGTTTTATCCAAAACATCACAACCTACCAATTTCAAATGTACAACAGTAGGATACTTTTACTCTTACATTTGACTTGTGTTAAGAAACCTTCCTTTAAGATATGTCACTCAAGTTACAATCTTGGAGTATGACTCTAAGACTTGTTTTGGAATGAAGTATGACTCATCTTCTTGATTTAACCACTTCAACAGTTCATAACTCCTCTTCTTAACTATCAGAATCCACTTAGAGTATGAATTGTGATAAGGTCTCAAAATCATTAAGATGGTCATATAACATGATACTAAAGTACTCTCCCATCTTTTCAGATTTGAGAAACTTTTATCCTTCTGCCTATCTTGATACTTCTTATTCGCTCTGCCATACATTGGAACCTTTTCCAATGTCTCATAATTACACTTAAGCTTGTAAGTATAACCATATTTACTGAGATTTAGTAAATGATGACGAATAATCTTATCGATCTTTTGTGGTGGACTTGACCAGTGCACAAGAATGTGTACTCGATCCCTTAGTCCTTCACTTGACTCACATATACATATGAACAAGGAACTAGTCTTAATTTTCCAAAGATGAAAAATTCTCATTCATCATGCTATACAACTTGCATGATTCCAAGTTTCTGTCCAATTGAAACTTGGGTGATGAGGATCTTTCCTTATTTGGTAAATTTAGACATTACCACAAATGAAAGAATCAATTTCATATTTCCACTCTTGCTATTAATGGAATCATATAAGCAACAATTTTTTCCCCTCAAATGCCATTGTAAGGATATTTTAAAATAAATAAAATCATCATTTTTCCTTTTATTTTAAAAACTTTGCAGAAAAACTATCCTTACAATGCAAAAGAGCATGAAAACTTTGTTGTTATCTATTCCTAAGCAATATATCATAACTCCTATGAAGTAGCTCAAGAATATGATCTTAAAACTATGCAATAGAAATCCATCTACGCGAACAGATTCAACATATTCTTTCTTTAAGTTTCTTCACTTTTCTTTGATTCTTAAAACATCACCATGTGACCCAGTCACATCATGTATCAAGAATCTCAGAATAGAAACTTAGCAGAGTTAGATAGTGGACTTTACCTTAAGTAGAGTCAAACTTATTGACTTAACATCCTTAGGTAAAATTGGCAGCTTCATAACTAATGCCCCTTCCTTTGGCAATTTAACATATGGACGCTTTGGTAATGGAACATGGAACTATCACAGACTTAGCCTTTCTCTTTACCATTTGGTCAACCGAGTTGACTATGGTCGATCCCTTTCCATTAGGAAGAGAGAGCTTTACTGGATATCCAATGTCATTATTGCCAATGTCCACAAGTTTTAGGAAGTTGACCTTAGCAAATAAATAAGATCATTAAGGGTCTTGTCATAGTCTGTTTCATAGGAGTCCCAAAGGAACTCACCATGTGACTTAGAAGGTGATTGAACCACCAACTTTCTCAGGACTTTGACACCCAACTCTCTCGGCTTGTCAATATGTGACTACATCTCCAAGATGTGATCACACATAGACCTTTGCTTGCCAATAGGGCTTGAGTGACCTTAAACTTTTCAAGAACTTGTGGGTTAGGGAAAATAATTGGAGGGGGTGAAAGAAGTATGATTTCCATGGGACATCATATTCATTTAGGAAAGCTTGTTTCAAGAGATTTGGGAAGATCATAAATGTCTAAACCAGACATCTTTTGGGAGATATTCAAGATAGTTGATTTAAAGTCCTTAATATAACACCCAATATGAAATATTAAGGCTAGGACCCAACACAATACTTTCATAACTTGGAAGAGGGATACCGTAATACAAGCTATAAAATATTTGAAGGTAGGTGAATGACGATTCACCAATTTCCACCAAGATAAATGAAATGTATTATTAGGTTTTAATTGGATTTGAAACTCCTAGATCTTTTGAGATTCAATGAACTTTTCAATGGCATGTTTCAATCTCGAGTGTGCCCTTCAGGTTTTGTGACTGGGATGTCGAGGATCACAAAACAAGGTGTGAAGTAACCATGCAAATATACTGGGTACCCTTAATATTTACCCTTTAATCGATGTGCTGGTTAACCACACACGCTCCACCGATACTATGATAAATATTAAGCTACCGTTTGCCTACCTTGTTAAATACGAGTTAGTGTGTCGGCTAACCACACATGCTCCACTAACCGACTTAATCAAAGTGCAAAGTGTAATTTCATGGATTAGCAGCTTATTCACTTTTTCCTAAGTAACTAAGATTGGGTATTTATAAAAGGTTTAGTTACTTAGTATTTATCATTAATACTTTTAATGAAGGGAGAATTATAGTCCTTGTCCTAACCGTTCGGCTAACGACCCTCCACCAGTCAAGGAAGCGGTGGGTGAGAGTGGACACCCATTAAACTGCCATTTTATAGGCAGTAACCTTATACCCCTCTTATAGACTGGTTTCGTGAATGAGGCCTACTAACGGTAAGACTGACTTTGCTCTTATACATAAATATAAGTATTATTAACTTATAATATTATAAACTATAAGGGTTGAATTTTAACTTTTAAAATTCTAAGGGATAACTTGGAATTAAAGTATTCATAAGTGAAAACTTTTCAAATTCCAAAACTTGAGGGCAAGTTTTGAAACTATTCAAAACTAATTAATTCCATAACGTATGAGTTTAAAGTGGTTTTGATTAAAAGACTCTTCAAGTTCCATAACTTGAGGACAAGTTATGGAAGACTTTAAACTAATAAAAGAATGTAACTTTTCTTTATTTTGTAACTTATGGAATTAATTAAGGTTACACATTTTGTTACTTAATGAAGTGACTCTTGAACCTCCATAACTTGAGGACAAGACTCTTCATTTTTGTAACCATTGCCAACTTTTATGAGTTTTATGAAACTTAAATGTGACTTTTCATATAACTTGAGGAAAAGTTACAAAAACACATTTTAGAATCAACTCTTAGATTAAAATGGATTGAAAACACATAATCAATTAACTTATCTATTAATCTAAGCAACTCATATGAACAAAGATAATTCACATCAAAATTTTTCATGTAATTAGCATAACTTTTAAACTAATACAAAACATGAATCTATTGACAATTATCTTTGAAATTTGATTAGCATGAACAGTACCACATCAAAAACAAGTTTATAAGTTCAAAAACAGCTTAGGGTAATGTTCCTAGTCCAATTCCAGCCAAAACAACAAACAACAAGCTGTCAGCACCCAAAACTCGTCGAGTTCCTTGAGAAACTCGTTGAGTTCATGCCCAAAATGAAGAACTCGTCGAGTTTTTTTGCATAAACTCGTCGAGTTTTATGGTCTAGACAGATTCAACTTTGAAAAAACACATTTGCATCAAGTATAAGAGAAAGTAATCCTAGGCTCTGATACCACTGTTGGGTTTTGAGCATTCTAACACTCTTAAGTGTACATGCAACCCTAAATACCTTGGATCTATGTTTTCTCTGTTATACATGAAAATATGAACTTTCCAAGGTATTCATTCTAACTAGCATAATAACATTGATTCAAATGAATATATCAAGTTAGAATTACATACCTCTTTGATGTAGATTGTCTTAATGAAGCTTGAGTGCCTAGTGCCCCAAGTGTGACACCTCAAATGGTTCACACAACACCAAATACACATGGAATGACTTGATAGAACTTCACACTTCATGAAAATAGGCTAGCCCTTTTTATTATCCATGGTGGCCGATTTTCTCCAAGAATAAGATCATTATATAGTTAGGGTTACACCATGTAAACCCTAATTGTCATGGCCTTTCATTTCCATGATCCATGGGTACAAATACACCATGGAGCATCCATGGAGCATCTGATGGGTTTTAGCCCAACTTGACAATCCATGGAGCATTAGCCCACTATATAAGTATAGATGATTAACACAATCAACCCATATATTTAATTAGTCTTCTTTTGATCACTTAAATTAATCCAAGATTAATTCTTGATCAATACTAATTAAATAATCTTATTAATATATTAGAACTTATAATATATTAACAAACCTTAAGTGTTATTTCTCTCATTATAGTCTATCCAAATGCATGATGCCATGCAACCCAAATGGACCATGCCGGGTGGGGTCAAGTCTTACCAATTATAGTTATGGACTTAGACATTAATCCAACAACAATGACAGCAGAACTCTAGAAATCCTATGAAGATTGCTATCCTTATGAGATGCACCTATACTGATGGAAAGATACCATGAGAGTGCTCGTTAGGAAAGGTATGAAATCATTACCTCCATGATAACAACCAAAATGAAGGATGGAGAGTCAATTACGAGCCACCTGCAGAAAATATAAAGATTCATGGACCGTTTGCTAAAGTTAAATGTGAACTTTGATGAGGAGCTAGCAATATATATCATTCTACACTCCTTACCCTCCTGTTATGATCAGTTCCGTATGACCTATCATATGAACAAGGAGGAGGTCACACTTAGCAAACTTCAAGGACTTTTGAGGACTGTTGAAAGTAGTCTCAAAGGTAAGAATGTTGTTACCACTCTTACCATCGTCCTTGTTCTTGCAATCGGGCAAGGTAAAAGGAAAAAGAGGATGACCCCTTTGAAGGGTACCAAGGGAAAGTCTCTTGATGTCTCCTGTTCGAGTGGCACCAAAGGTGGTTCTACCACTCCCTCTTCCAACCCGAAGGATGCACAATGCTTCTACTGTCAGGAAAAAGGGCACTGGAAGCGAAGTTGCCCTAAGTACTTGCATGATGTTAAGGATGGGAAAGTGAAACCCACCAATGCAGGTATTTACACTATATTGTCTAATAACTCACCACATACTAATTCTTGGGTCCTTAATACAAGGTGTGGCATTCACATTTGTTCTGATTTGCAGGGCCTAAAAAGAAGTGAGGATGTGGAGCACAGGAAGATAAACTTGATCATGGAGAATAGGAAAGCTTCACCCGTCACCAAGATCGAAGCTTATTCTTTATTGCTTAGTAGTGGGTTAATATTAGATTTGAATAAATGTTGTTACTCTTCTGAAATGGCAAGAAATATTATTTCATTTCATGGTTTGTACAAACAAGGATTTACGTTTTCATTTGATAATGAATGTGGTGGTATTAATGCTTTTTATAATGGTGTTTTTTTAAAGCATTACCTTGTGATGGTGTATATGAAACTATGTCGGTTGTAGACAACTTAGGAAATAATGTATTGCATATTGATTCTTCCACTAGTTTAGATAACGCATCCTTGTGGCATTTTCGTCTTGGACATGTCAACAAGAAGCGCATAGGCCAAATCCAAAAAGCCGGAGTCTTGGAGTCATTTGACTTAAAGTCATATGATAGTTACGAATCTTGTTTACTTGGAAAAATGACTAAGTCACCCTTCACTGGTACTTGTGCTAGGGGTGAAGGTTTGTTCGACCTCATACACACAGATGTGTGTGGACCCTTCAGAATCGCCACAAGGGATGTTAAACGCTTCTTTGTGACTTTTACTGATGATTACAGTAGATATGGTTATGTCTACTTAATCAAGCATAAGTCAGAAACCTTTGAGAAATTCAAAGAGTTTAAACAAGAAATGGAGAATCAGTTGGGGAGGACGATAAAAATGCTCCGATCCAATCGGAGTGGTGAGTATCTTAGTATCGAGTTCCTTGACTATCTTAATGAATGTGGAATTGTTTTACATTTGACACCTCCTAGGACACGACAGCTGAATGGTGTGGCTGAGAGGCGTAATCGGACCTTGTTGGACATGGTTCATTCCATGATGAGTCAAGCTTCGTTACTAATCTCATTATGGGGATATTCCTTAGAGACTACCGGCCATATCCTTAATCTAGTCCCTACCAAAAAGGTTGCCAAAACACCTCACGAGATGTGGACTGGGAAAGTTTCCACTTTAGACCACATCAAGATTTGGGGTTATGAGGCTTTCATGAGGCGTGAGACTCACGACAAGCTCGAAACTCGAAGTGAGCGGTGTATCGGCTACCCACAGAAATCCTTTGGTTATCTCTTGTATAGACCGAGTGACAATGTTGTCTTTGTGGCGAGGAGAGGAGTCTTTCGTGAGTGAGAATTCATAAGCCAAGGAAATAGTGGGAGGCAAATTGACATTGAAGAAATTCAAGAGTCAAGTGGTTAAGGAACCTCAAACACTAGCAATCAACTTGAGAAGGAAACTCCTGTTGAGCCGATTGATGAGTCTGTATCTTTGAGGTGTTCCACAAGAGTTAGGAGCACACCTGATTTTTATTATGGTTTCTATATTACTACAAAATGTGATGCATTTATCAGTGATACTACACTGATAAATTTGGATGAACCTAACAACTTCAAGGAAGCCATGGCAGGCCCTGAATCTGCCAAATGGAAAAAGGCTAGGGACAACGAGATTCAGTCCATGTATGACAATCAAGTTTGCGATGGTCGATGTTCAAAAAAAATTTACCTTTTTACCTATATATATATATATATATATATATATATATATATATATATATATATATATATATATATATATATATATATATATATATATATATATATACTCATTTTAATTAAATTTTTACATCTCTTTAACATTCTCTCTATATTTTATATACTTTTTTAATAAAAAAACGGAGCAAAACCCAAACACCCCCCTCCATCATCAAATCCAAACACACAACCAAACACAACCTCGCCTCATGAATTCGCGGGTTATGAAAATTATTTCAACCTTTTATCGTCTCAAGGCTCAGTACAATTCCCATACCGAATTGCCGCTTTCAATCCCGCTTCACTGCCACTGTAATTTCCCAACTCACATTTACCTTTAACAAAATCTATTTGGTCAAAACCCAAATTTACAACAAAATCTTTTCCCTACTTTTGCTTCGATGCAACAAACAACCAACCAATCATCGCCTACAACACAACAATCGGTTGAAGTGGAAGCATGAGGTAGTAAGAGAGGGAAAGGGAAAGGAAAATCAATAATGGTTGAAACCAAAAATGCAGACATTCCACAATGGTGGACACCGGAAGAGGAATATGCTTTGACGGTGGCTTGGTGTGCTATTTCAAAAGGCGAACTCCAGGGAAATGGAATGAAGAAAGGAGCTTATTGGGTGGGCGGTGCGTGACAAGTTTCACGCTATTTTAAAGTAAAATTTGTATCGCAACAATGAGATGTTGAGCAGCATATGCGGTCAAGTAACTAAGCAGTGCAACAAATTCAACTGTATTTACAATCGGCTTCAGGCGCAACAGCAAAGCGGAACCAACGACTTCAATTTGTTCAAATCTGCTAAGGAATAATATCGGGTCGAAGTGGTACATGTCTTCGACTTTGAAAAATCATGGGAGTTGTTGCGAGTACATCCAAGGTGGAATAAAACGCCTACATCGTCGGAGGTTCAATCCAAAAGGTCTCGCAATTTGAGCTTGGTCGACGTGTCGGACACACAGACTTACATCAACTTAAACACTGACACCAATGAGATCCCGGATGATATCGATGAGATATCCCACCACGACGACCACTCCGACGCGACAAAGCGAGGCGCGCGAGGTTGAGTCGAAAGCAAAAGAGGCGGCGGAAATGAGAGAAAAATTTGACGAGCACAATTTATTAATAAAAGAAATAAATGACTTGAAACGTCGTCATTTGGAGTTCTTAGAAAGGCAGACATGGGAGAAGCAGGAGCAAAAATATAGGGAACTAAGGACACATCAGTTGTCAATTCTTCAGAGGAGCGAGGGGGGTTTGGCGCCTGAGTATCTAGCGGTAGGGATGAACATATGGACCGGGGAACCGGTACCGGAACCGGAACCCGATGGAACCGGTCATCCCGGGACCAGGACGATATTCTTGTGGATTTTGGAACCGGGAACCGGTAGAACCGGCAAAAACCAGAACCGTTTGTTGCTATTTATCAAGGACTGGTTCCAATATTGAAGACACGATAAGAACTGGTAGAACTGGCGGTGCGGTTCGGTTCTTAATTTTGGCCGACTTCAGTTCCCGGGCCGGGTCCGGTTCGGGCCGGTTCTAGCTGGGTTGGTTCCTTTGCTCATCCCTATCTAGCGCACCACAATCAATAAAGGAACAAATTAGGAAGAAATATTTAGGTTAATTAGGATTGTTGTATTGTTTTAGAAGTAATTTAGATGATATTTTAGTTATGATTTTAGGTTTAAAATTATTTTTTTTTTAATTGTAATCGTAATTTTAGATTTTATATATTATGTCTTTTTTGTTTTTAAAATTTTATGTTTTATAAAAATATATTCATTTTAGTGAATAAAAAAACATAAAAACAAAAAAGAAAACAAAAAAGGAAAAAAAACGAAAAAGAAAATAAAAATAAAAAATAAAACATATTTATTTTCAAAAAAGTTGGTGTTGCATATTGTTGTTCATTTCCCCACTTGGTGTTGTAACACCATTTGATTATGTGACATGTGAGATGGCAGAACATGATGTTACATCTTGTTGCCCACACCCAATGCTCTAAGTTCAACTTTATCTTCTCTTTCATTATTAACACAAAAATTTCTCAACCTATAAGTTGCATGTTTTCCTTTGATTTGATCAGACACATTGTGATTTATTATCTGACAAATTGGTCTCTACTAGGGTTTTAATTCCTCTTTGTAATGATCATAAATAACTAAAATAACTTAGAAAGTCTAAACCTAGAAAAAACCATTCTTCCACAAGCATCACCAATTTGTTGGATCCGTAACCATTGTTGATAACCCATATGATGTATTGAATATATTGTTATGGATAGAATATCATCTAAATACGATTTAAAGGATAAAATATTGTTATTATTGTATCTCGTTTCAAAAATTTTAGATTGATACAATCCCAAATGGTTAAATAAAACATGATCTCCGACCTTTTTTGGATCAAGACACTCTCAAATACACCCAAAATAGGTAAAACATATTATACGTTAATCTTTTATAAAGATCGTTTTTGTAAATCACAGAACTTGACAATGAGAAAATTGTATTATGATATTTCTGTCTCACTTCAATGTACAACAATTAGAATATATATACAACCAGCTTCCTATAATACAACCTATAATCAGGTACAATTAAGGACTATTAAGGGGAATACAAGAAAACTCTAAAAATACATTTGATATTGACAACTCATGTCAACACTCCCCCTTAAGCTGGAGAATGTATGTCTATCATTCCAAGCTTGCTGATAGAGCTGTGAAAAACTCTTCCGCATACTGCTTTTGTTAACATATCTGCAAGTTGATCTTTCGAATTGACATGAGGAAGCTCCATAGTTTTTCATTCTAGATGGTCTTTAATAAAGTGGCGATCGATATCTACATGTTTGGTTCTATCATGCTGAACGGGATTGTTAGCTATCTTCACAGCCGCTTGATTATCACAATATAGTTGCATGAGAGAAATTACTCCAATGCCTAGATCCTGCAATATTCGTTTAATCCACGATAATTCACACACCCCATGTACCATTCCTCTAAATTCTGCCTCAGCACTTGATCTAGAAACTAACTTTTGCTTCTTACTCCTCCTTGTGACAAGATTACCCCCAAAAAACGTGAAATATACCGAGGTGGACTTCCCATCATTTCGATCTCCTGCCCAGTTAGCATCAGTGTACCCACTGACTTAATGGCCTGGGTTCTTACCAAAGAACAACCCTTTACCTGGAGATTATTCAAGATACCTTAAAATTCGATACACCGCATTCATGTGATCTTCGCTAGGAGCATGCATGAATCGACTTACAACACTCACAACATTGCCTATATCCAGTCGAGTATGAGACAGATAGATAAGTTTTCCAACTAGGCTTTGGTACCTTTCTCGATTTGCTGGGACCTGATCCCTTTTAATCGACAACCCATGGTTTGTTTCGATTGTAGTTTCCGCGGGTTTACAATCAATCATACATGTCTCTGCTGGTAAATCTAGAACATATTTCCGTTGGCACATAGTGATTCCAGTTTCTGACCTAGCCACCTCAATACCCAAGAAATACTTCAGATGTACAAAATCTTTCAGTTCAAACTCCGTTGCCAGGATAGCTTGCAAACTCTTTATTTCTTCTGGATAATTTCCAGTTACCACCATACCATCAACATACACAATCAATTCCATCACTTTTCCATTATTCTTCACAAAGAGAGTGTGATCTGCATCACTTTGTTTATATCCAATCTTTTTCATGAATGCTGAAAAACGACCAAACCAAGCACGTGGGGGTTGTTTTAAACCATATAAAGCTTTCTTTAATCTACACACCTTACCATTACAATCAACACCTGGAGGAGGATCCATGTACACTTCTTCTTCCAAGTACCCGTTCAGGAATGCATTTTTAACATCAATGCTTTAATGGCCAACCTTCATTTGCAGCAATTGAGATCAGAATTCATATTTTATTGATTTTAGCAACCGGCGCAAAAGTATCTCCATAATCAATCCCATACTTTTGTGTATAACCCTTGGCTACTAACCTTGCTTTATACCAGTCTATGGTTCCTTTTGAGTCAAGCTTAATTGTAAAAATCCATCTACAACCGACAGTCTTCTTGCCCGGAGGAAGGATAGCTTCATCCCACGTCTGATTCTTATTTAGTGCATTTATTTCTTCGTGTATCGCCTTTCTCCACTTTTCATCTTTTAAAGCCTCTTCTACGCTAGATGGTATAGTCATGAAGGATAATGCATCTACTAACAATGCCTATGGGTTAGCCAAACGGTGCCGAGACACATAATTGCTAATTGGATATTTTGTTTTTTCCTTTAGGGCTGGCTCATACTGTTTCTTCGGAATACCACGAGTACTCCTTGTCGGGTACCTGGATTCAGTTGGGTTATCCGTTTCCTGCAAAACAGAACCAGATGCATAATCTGGTATATCAGATGCGTTAGTCGAGTTAGTGGTTTCTGAACTTGGCACAAAATTGGTACCGACACCGACATCGGCGGTATCAGGTTCAGCGGTGGTGGTGTTATCGGGTTCAACGACACCGACATCAGTGGTATCAGGTTCAACGGAGGTGGTGGTATCGGGTTCAGTGGCGGCGGTTGTTGTACTATCATCTACCATTGTTTCTTGACCTTCATCATTATTTCCCACTTCATTAGTTTCTTCATTTTTGTCAACAGGAGTTTCAAAAACTTCTATATTAGGAATATGGGAGTTCGCTTCATCGTTCCTCTCCCCCTGAAGCGAACACATGGTCCTGAAATATCGTATTGTCTCATGAAAAACTACATCCCGAGTCACATACATCTTATTTGTAGTTGGGTCATAGCATCTACAACCCTTTTTTTGATCTGCATATCCTAAGAAGATACACTTAACTGCTCTTGGCTCAAGCTTTCCCACATTTTGATGCACATATGCAATGTATCCAAAAAATTTTGGTACGAGACCATAGTTCTCTGGTAGGCTTACAAGTTCATGAAGTCTTTGCAAGGGAGTTTTGAACTCAATCACACGAGATGGTGTCTTATTCATAAGATATGCAGCTGACGTAACTGCTTCACCCCATAATTTTTGCTGGACATTCATGTCAAACAATGAGGCCCTGACTATTTCAAGGATTTTCCTATTCCTTCTTTCAGCCAATCCGTTTTGTTGGGGTGTTCCGGCACATGATGTTTGTTGTATGATTGAGTTTTCTCTACAAAATTTTTCATCTAATCATTTATATATTCCCCACCATTATCAGACTGAAGTATTTGAATTTCTTTCCTGTATAAAGACTTTACCAAATAGTGTAATTCCTTGAAAGCATTGTAAACTTCATTTTTATTTTTCAGCAAAGATACCCAAACCATTCGTGTGCATTCATCAACAAAAGTGACAAAGTAACGTGCCCCATTAGGCGTGGCTACTCGAGCAGGACCCCATACACCTAAGTGGATAATCATAAAAGGAACTGATGTTTTATTCAAGCTTGGACCATAATTTTTTTTTGTTTTTAGCTTACTCACACGTACCACACTTAAAATCACTGTCTTTTACATTCAGAAATAAATTAGATTTGAGCTTCCTAAGATAACTAAAAGATAGATGTCCGAGTCGCCGATGCCATAACCACGCCACAAACTTATTTGCTTGAGTCATTAATCCCGTATGATGAGCTTCACTTCGATGGTTCTCTTTGAGGTAGCACAACCGCCCCCGCCTAGTACCATAACCAAGAGTCTGATGTGTCGCCATATCCTGAAACATGCATTCATTTGGCCAGAAAGTTACATAGCAGTTTAGAGCCTCGATAATTTGGCTAACGGATAATAAGTTAGAAGATAAAGAAGGAACTACAAGGACGGAGTCATGGTCCATGGAGTTCGAAATTTTAACTGAACCTTCACCCGTGACAGGTGCTACACTCCCATTTGTCGTCTGTATTTTTATTTGTTTTGGGGAATACATTGTCATGTGGTCCTTATTATTTGTCAAATGGTCTGTTGCGCCTGTATCGATTATCCAATTAAAATTATGAGTGGATTTTTGATGTAACATACCAGAGTCAGTAACCGTGTGAGCAGCCATTGGCGTGACAGGTTCTTGTGGATCAGACGAAGTAGCCATAGCAGCTTGGCTTATTTTCTTTCATGGTTTTTTCGTTGTCACACCCCCGAACCAGACAGCGGAAACGTCCGAGGGCTCGTGTGAATCAAATTGAATATCATCACAATGAATATACATGAAACATAACATAAACTTCACCATGCATGAATACATTACAACTGACATTGTTCACATCAAGTACATTATTTAAATATTACATATCCATAACATAGATTGTTTGATAGTTTTCAAAAGCATAATACCCTAACATACTTGGTATTACTCCTCAGCTTACCTGTTACCTGAGAATACAAGTCATTTTGAAAAACGTCAACATATGGAATGTTGGTGAGTTCATAAGCATGGTTGTTATGAAAATGTTTTGTGTGGTTTATAAAACCCAGAAAATCCGATATTTTCTGAAAAAGACAATTGTTTATACCAAAGTGTGAAGATCCATAGGTTTATGCATGAATGATTTCAAAGCGTGTATAAATGAGAAGTTTTGCATTATAGTTATTGAAAAGTACAAGTGAATGGTGTTGATTTCCTCGAAAAACCCGATGTTTACCGATCAGAAAATATAATTGTTTCAAATTGTTATACCATCACAATGAATGACTATGATTTTTCCTTGATTACTCGGATAATATTGGATTTATTTATGTGAGTCGTTATAACCATGCATGATAATGACTAGTTCGTCTATCTTGGCATTTTAATGAACGCCGGAATTGATCTTAAGATTTTGTCACCCTAGACTGGCCGAGTCTAACTATAGTGAATAGTTGAGGTGTGGGGGAGTCACCCTCGTATAGATCTATACACAAACTCTCGCTCTCCCTCCAGGAGACTTTGATTATAACTACAGACTACAAACGACCCATAGAGGTGCCGCCCGTTATTACTCACTGAATCCAACATGAATTTGATTACCATTGATTAACGACTTGTATATGTTTACTGAATTGAAGGTAAGCCTAATAAACGAGGAGAAAAGGATTACAAGGTCCTGCTAATCCCACGTATTATTTATGGCTATTGGGTATATGAAGGACACGTTGGCCCATTTTGCATTTGATTTATTTGGACCTTACTAGTAATGCTAATGGGTCACTAAGGCCCAATAGCGTGTGAGGGTCCCTTAAGCATGTGGTTGGGTCACAGGAATCCCAATAAACATTTATTATTATCGTTGGGCCCTAAAGTCATGTTAATGGGTCACGAAGGCCCAATAAGCATGATTAGGAACTTTCAAGCCCAAAGATTTGAATATTTACTTGTTTTAGGTATTGTATAATTGTCGGAAAGATTGATTTAATGATTGTTAGATTTGTAACGGCACGAGGTCGGTCGGTTGTTTATAACGATATTTGGAATTATATATATATTCATCTTTCTATTTTCGTAAGTTGTAATTTGGTGTTTTTGACCCAATATCTTAACAATAAAGTAATTGACTCAAAAATATTGGTTTGACCCCTTCCAGCCCTTCTTTAACAAAAATGACAATTTTAGTCATTTATAAAAAAAGAGACATTTTAGGCCCTTAAACCATTTTCTTGACATTTTTGACCCATAGACTTGTTTATGTAATGTTTTTAGCTCAAAATTTACTCTTTGGCAGTTTCATCCCCTCCAGTAAAGAGTTTTTCAGTTAAAGTCCAAACTTTTCGCAACTTTACAATTTTGGCTCAAAATCCAAAAACTTTACATTTTTGATCCTTGTTTGGAAAAAAATCATTTTAACCCCTGAATTAGTTTTGTTTACCCTTGTACCCCCTGTTTTGAGAAGTTTACCATTTCAATCCCTTGAAAATCATATTTTTCACCATTTTTGGCTCAATGGGCCGAAAAGCCCAAAAACTAGCCCATTAAGCTACAAATTACATTTCTAGCCCTTTAAAGAGTATGTTATTCATAAAAACATTTATTTTTACAGTTCCGACTCTTTTGGTCCTTAAGAAAACCGTGGAGGGCAACTTTCAACCCAACTTTTGTTTATTTGACAAATTAAGTCCAAAAATGTGTTTTATGTTGCTATATGTTTATTATAACCTTAGAGGGTAATTTTTCTTGACTTGTTTGGTGTAACATATCTTTATCATGTTTATCTTACTCCTAGAGCCATAGATCTCGAGATTTCTCTCATTTTGTTACATATTTACCACATAAACACATGAAATCACACATAACATACAATATACACATAGATCTACACATTTTACTTGTATTCTCCCCCATAAAACTTGTGAAAACCAAAAAGAGAGGGGTATGAACTCACCTTGAGTTTTTGGGTTAAGTTTTGAAGAGAAATGGAATAGTTTGATGTTATTTTTGGCTTTAGCAACCCCTCCTTGGATAGATCTCGAGATTATGGAGGTTTTCTAAGAGTATTATCACAAAATGCTTAGAATGAATGATCTTAGCATGGAAATGAAGGTATACAACTTAGAGGTGTAAGGACTTACCAAGGAAAGATGAGTTTTTGGTGGAAACCTTCTTGATCCACCTTAGATCTTCGAAAATTTGAGAAGGAAATGAAGACTTTCTAGAGAGAGTGTGAGGTTGAAAGAATTTGGTGAAATGTGTGTGTGTGTGTGTTGTGATTTTCGGCCGAGAGATAAGAAGAAGAGAGGGGAGGTGAGAGATGAGGTGATATGCATGGAAATATAAGATTTATGCATGGGTTTTCAATGGGTAATTATGAGGTGTCTTGCCCTCATAATTCTACATTTCTCTTTTTTTGTTTCCTACTTGGGCTGAGATTTGGGTTGTATAAGAAGGAAAGGAGTCATTTTGAGCCCATGTTCGAATTTATGGGGTTCAAGTAACATTCTTCGGCCCATTGGGCCTCTAGAGTAATTCACGGCCCAACATACATCAAAAAATGAGTTTATGGCTCATTAGGGCTAATTAGGGTTGTTATGGCCCAATAAGGCCCATTAAAGATAACTAGTCCATTCTAGGCTTATGAGGCCCAAACATTAAGTTTCATGAAAATAGGTCCGAATTAGGGTCCATTTAAGGGTCCTAAGCCCAAAGTAGTCAAGTTGGAAGCTCATTGGTCCATTAGACCCAATAACGAAATCCTAGTCCATATGGACTTAAATCGGGATTTACTTTAGGGCTTCCAACCTTTGTTGACTATTTGAATGTTTGTATTGAGTATTTGATAGAATTTTTGTTGTCATTGAAGAAACACCATACATGTTTTCAAGTTTTAGTTACATTGTCGTTCTTTGTTAAGTGTTTACAACGTATCAGAATTCCTAGTTGTGACATCACCCCCCTGTTAGAAGGAATTTCATCCTGAAATTCTTTTTAAAGCTAGATTCGAGAATGCGAGAATAGGTGAGGGTACTTTTGTTTCATCTGGTCTTCGCATTCCCATGTAAATTTCGGTCCATGTCTAGCGTTCCATCAAACCTTTACAATCGGAATGCGACTTAGTTTCGTACGCTTCACTTCCTTGTCCATGATTTCAACTGGTTCCTTGATGAACAGGAGATTCTCGTTGATTTCAATTTCCTACAATGTGATGACGAGAGTTTCGTCGGATAAGCACTTCTTCAAATTTGGAACATGGAACACGGGGTGTACACTGCTGAGCTCGGCAGGTAGCTACAGTCTATAAGCCACTGGACCGATTCGGGAAAGAATATCGAAGGGTCCAATGTATCATGGGTTTAGTTTTCCTCATTTCCCAAAACGAATCACCCCTTTCCAGGGAGAGACTTTTAACAACACCCGATCCCCGACTTGAAATTCCAAAGGCTTTCTTCGTTTATCGGCGTAGCTCTTCTGTCGGTCTTGTGATGCTTGTAGTCGAGCTCTGATTTGAGTTATTTTCTCCGTTGTTTCGTGTATGATCTCCGATCCCATTAATGCATTGCTTGATGTCTGTCCTCCTGCTAGCTGAGTATCACCTACCTCAGCCCAACACAACGGTGATCTGCATTTACGCTCGTATAGTGCTTCGAAAGGAGCAACTTTGATGCTTGAGTGCTGTTGTTGTATGAGAATTAGATTAAAGGCAAATGGGTATCCCACAACTTTCCAAAGTCCATCACACATACGCGAAGCATATCTTCAAGAGTTTGAATGGTTCGCTCACTTTGACCATCCGTTTGTGGATGATAAGCAGTGCTCATGTCAAGATGTGTTACCATAGCCTTTTGAAGTGATTGCCAAAAAACGCGAAGTGAATCTACTATCTTGGTCGGAGATGATAGATATTGGCACTCCATGAAGTCTCACCACTTCCTTGATTTATATCCTGGTCAACCTTTCCATCTTGTAGGATTCTTTTATTGGCAGGAAATGGGCGGATTTCGTCAATCTGTCGACTATTACCCATATGGCATCCAATCCATCTGTTGACTTGGGTAATTTGGTCACAAAATCCATAGTAATCCTTTCCCATTTCCACTCAGGAATTACTGGTTGTTGTAGTAATCCCAAGGACTTCTGATATTCCACCTTCAATTTAGCGCAAGTAAGGCATTTGCTAACATAGGTGGCAACTTCTGCCTTCATGTTGGGCCACCAATAATGTTGCTTGATATCCATGTACATTTTATCTGAACCTGGATGGATGGAGTATCGTGTTTTGTGCGCTTCATTCATGGCTACTTCTCTGAATCCTCCAAGCTTAGGGATCCAAATGCGGTTCATGAAATAATATGTTCCGTCCTCCTTCACTTCGAAATTCTTCTCCATTCTGCGCAACGCTTCGCTTGTTTTGTTTTCTGCTTTCATGGCATCGAACTGGGCTGCTCTGATTTGCGAGGTCAGGTGGGATTGAATGGTTATGGAGAGAGTCTTCACACGATGATTTGAGTATTCTTTCCTACTCAAGGCATCAGCTACCACGTTAGCCTTTCATGGGTGGTACTTGATTTCGCACTCATAAACGTTTAGCAGTTCAACCCATCTTCGTTTCCTCATGTTCAACTCTTTTTGATTTAAAATGTGTTGGAGACTCTTGTGGTCAGCAAAAATGGTGCACTTTGTACCACAAAGGTAGGGCCTCCAAATCTTCAAGGCGAAGACCACAGCTCCCAAGTCGAGATCATGGGTGGTATAATTCACCTCATGTGTCTTTAGTTTTCGGGACGCATAAGCTATCACCTTCCCACGCTACATAAGTACACAGCCTAAACCCTGATTTGATGCATCGCAGTAAACTACGAAGTCCTTTGTTCCCTCTGGTAGCGATAGTACCGGTGCGCTGTAGAGTGCTTGCTTCAGAGTTCGGAATGCAACTTCTTGCTTATCTGTCCATTCAAAGGGTACGCCCTTTTGTGTAAGCATGGTAAGTGGCTTGGCTGTTTTAGAGAAGTTCTGGATGAACCTCCTATAATAGCCTGCGAGACCTAAAAATTGACGAATTTATGTGGGTGTCGTTGGGATCGCCCATCCTTCAATTGCTTTGACCTTAGAAGGATCCACATGTATCCCTTCTTGACTAACAACATGACCCAAAAAGTTCACACTACGGAGCCAGAACTCACACTTAAAGAGTTTGGCGTATAGCTTTTCTGTTCGTAGGGTTTCCAGGATTTGCTGGAGATGTCGGCCATGCTCATCTTCGCTTCGAGAATTGACTAGAATATCGTCAATGAAAACGATGACAAAGTTGTCGAGGAATGGTCGGCAGATTCGATTCATTAGGTCCATGAATGCGGCAGGGGCATTGTTTAGACCGAAGGGCATTACGACAAATTCATAATGTCCATAGCGAGTTCGGAAAGCGGTTTTGGGGATATCCTCTTCCCGGACTTTGAGTTGGTGGTATCCGGATCGCAGGTCTATCTTAGAGAAGTAGCTTGCGCCTTGGAGTTGGTCAAATAGATCGTCGATTTGCGGAAGTGGATGGTGATTTTTGATAGTGAGCTTATTTAGTTCCATGTAGTCAATACACATCCTAAAGGAACCGTCTTTCTTCTTAACAAAGAGAACCGGAGCTCCCTAAGGTGAGAAGCTGGGTCGGATAAATCATTTGTTCAAAAGCTCACTGAGTTGGCTGGACAACTCTTCCATCTCCGCAGGAGCCAATCTATAGGGCGATTTGGCAATGGGTGTAGCTTCTAGCACGAGATCGATTCGGAACTCGACTTGTCTTTCTGGGGGTATCCCTGGAAGATCTTCATGAAAAACGTCTGGGAAATCGCAAGCCACTGGGATGTCTCGAATATTGACCTCTTCCTTGGATTTATCCACTATATGAGCCAAAAATGTCAAATCTTTCTTTCGTAGATACTTCTGTGCCTTAATGCACGAGATAAGACGAAGGTTCGTGCTCGGTTTGTCTCCGTATATAATTAGGGTTTCGCGATTTGGGAGGTGAAGGAGAACGACCTTCTCGTGGCACATAATTTCAGTATGGTGGGGGCTTAACCAATCCATGCCGATAATCACATCAAAACTCCTAATGGATACAGGCAATAAGTTTATTTGACAGACGTGATGGTTCAAGGTCAGGGTACATCCGGTGTAGATTTCCCCAGTGGATTCTGTTTTCCCATTAGCCATTTCCACCGTAAAGTTTTCATTAAGCTTCTGGGGTTGTTGTTTTAACAAGTGTTTGAATCTATTACTCACAAAGCTTCGTTCTGCTCTGGTATCAAATAGGATGCATGCATAAGTGTGGTTTAGGAGAAACGTACCGGTGACAACATCAGGATCATGAACCGCTTCTCCCTGACCCATGGTTAGCACTCTTCCTGTTCCTCCATTCCTAATAGTGAACGACCACCGATTCAATTCAAACAGTTGCGTCTCGTCTGTTCTATCATAGAACATCTTGCTGACAGCTTCCCAAATTTCTGCTACTGTTTGAAGGCGTATAAAGCAGCGCATTGGAGGTGGACTCATTGAGTCGATCAACCAACTTTTCACCCGATGGTTGTCGATGATCCATGCTTCGATCTTTTACTCGTCTGTCTTGGGTTTCGGAGTGTCCCCCTTGATGAAATCGGATTTGTTTCGAGCTCCGATTCGCATCTCCATTAACTGGGACCATAGCGGGTAATTCGTCTCGTCAAGAATAACTCCAGATGGGAAAGGTGCGTCTTGGACATTCTGTACGATCACTTGTTGCGGGTTCGATGACTCTCCCATGGTTACAAGAATGTTACGGATTTTCAATAGTATGAGCAAGAATGCTCTGATACCATGTAAATCATAGAACTTAACAATGAGAAAATTGTATTATGATATTTCTGTCTCACTTCGATGTACAACAATTAGAGTATATATACAACCAGCTTCCCATAATACAACCAATAATCAAGGACTATTAAAGACTATTAAGGGGAATACAATAAAACTCTAAAATACATCCGATATTGACAGCTTATGTCAACAGTTTTCATTAATACTCATCCTAACCATAAGAATATATGATGTGTCAAATCATATTTAAACGTTATAAGCTTTCTAACCATAACAATATATATTGTTTCATTATTCATTTAAGGAGTGGATGAAAAAAAAAAGTCTAAATGAAGTCCGATAGAAAGCCACAATGATATTTTTGATCATTCAGTTTGTGAGTTTCTATAAAAAAAAATAGTTATTATTATTATTATTACTAGTTTATAACCCGTGGGAACCACGGTTACAAAATTAGTTAAACTTTTTAAGTAAAAATTCAAAATTATTAATTAATTATTTTAAATAACTTATTAATTAAGAGATATTTTTAGTTATATATAAAATTATAATCGTTGATTTAAATAAATACGTAAAATTATATCATTTTATAATTTGTATAAATTTTATTTTATTTTTTTATTCTAATGTTATTAATTTAATGTAATTAGAATGAGAAATTTAAAATTTGAAATTTGAAATTTTGAAATAGAGAACCAATAGATTGACAAGTAGCATGACATTAATTATAAGACCTAACATGATGACACGTGACAAAAGAACTACTCTTTTATTATTATTATTATTATTATTATTATTATTATTATTATTATTATTATATATTTTATTATTATTATTATTATTATTATTATTATTATTATTATTATTATTATTATTATTATTAATCCGTTGCTATTTTTGATATAAACCCAAAATTTTGACATGTTAAACGTATCATAGAAGGTCATCCAATTTTTGTGTTAACCTTTTTTTGTGTGTATACATGTGTATAGGCTAGCCATATAATGAAAAGATGTTTTTCTCCTAACTAAAGGGTGGTGATATTTTTGCTAATAATAAAAGGGTGCTATATAAACGTCACATAAGCTTTTACAAAATTTGCCACACTTTTTCTATTGATGGGTTGATAGTTTTTTTTACCAATGATATACATAATGGTATTTATATTAAAAAAAAAAAAAAGTAAATTGCAATGACCATTTACCATTAAAATTTATCATCAAGTTTACCTATAGGATTTACCACTAACAATAAAAAAAAAGAATTAGAATATAATGTTCACCACCTATGAAAATGCCACATAGCCTTTTAAAATTAGTAAAAAACACCCACACCATATAGCCTAAATTGAAAGACTCGACAGATATTAGTGTAGTTTGGTTTAGATTAGGAGCCTTAAAAAACAACACGTGCCATAGTACTAACCACATGGGCCGATATCTAATTAAGGCGAATGTCAAGGGTCACTAAAGTACTATTGTCTTTCCAACTATGGAAAAGCCAATAGAAAGTCTTGATTTAATTAATTTTCCAAAAAGTTAGGGTTGAAATTCATAGAATATATTCTCTATTTCATGCTGGTTTTCACATCACAAACTCGTGTTTCAAACCTTTCCATGGTCCACATGCACATCGATCCCGTAGTTATGATGCTTAAACAATGCCATTCTTAGAAAAAGAAATGCCTATTATTATCCGTCTCTTTTGGTGCCATTCTGAAGAGGTGGCTATAAATATGAGCTTCACAAACCATACTAAATAGCCAATATAAGTTGTCAACCGGTAATTGAGTGGGTGAATGCATGGTGAAGCCTAGAAGGACAACAAGAGAGGTCTTGCATGAAGAAAAGAGTGTCGTTTGGTAGCCAAGGATGACTTGCCTGCTTCTTCTTTTCAAAGGGTTCTTTAGCCTTTTTCAGATGAATGATCTAAGACCCTTGTTTGATTTGTTATCAGGCAGTTTCCTTGGCTAACCTCACAATCTCTTTTCTCTCATGTCAAACCTTTTCTTGTTTGATCAACAATTTATTTCTATATTTTATCAACAAACAAATTATATTTACGCCATCCTTTCCTACACAGCAAAGGTGAGAGATTTTGTATTATCATTGTCTTAAACTGAAACCTTGTATTATTCAAATTCAAAAAGTTTAATGAAAAAAATTATATGTACATATGTATTAGTATGCATAACTGCTGACAGAATAATAAGACAAAGATATGGTATAATACTTGTATTTAAGGTTGCAATTGTCAGTGATTATGGTCTATTAGGGTTTTAGGTTAGGTCAAAAGCCTATTTCGTATTTTTATTTATATGATGTTAAATCCTCATTATGAGATATGAAAACATTCTATAAAATAACATAATATCAGAACTATATAGGTTAAAACCTTACAGCTGACGACAACCAAGAGCCGCCACCATCCACCTACGACGATCTTTTCTAATAGTCGTCGGAGATGCCTTTATTATGCTCAATATTTTTTTCTTTCTTCTTTCTTCTTCTAATTAAATAACAATACAACCATCGACACCAAACTAGTGCTCCTTCCTTGGCTTCTTCTACTGCGTCGTCCGCTTCTAGCTCCTCTTCGGATGGCCCTTCTCCTCGGCTTGCCACATCTTCTTTGGATCCCTTTTTCGAGTTAGCCTTTTCCAATGTTGTTGTCGCCTCCTTCCGATGGCACCCTCTCTGTCGGGCAGCCTCTGATCTGCAGTCGTCTCTGTCTGTCTCTCTCTCTCTCTCTCTCTCTATATATATATATATATATATATATATATATATATATATATATATATATATATATCAACAATGTAGTCGTCGAGCTCTACGGAATTGGTTTCGTCTGCGACAGTTCGAATCCTCTTTCATTCTCGCTGCATTTCTCAAGACTCCTCTGCCGCCAACTCTGTGATTGATGTTGTTGTTGCTCCTTTGGTCTCCACTTTTTCTCTGATGAGTAGTTGTTAGTCATCATCGTTAAATCTCTTGTCACCGCCATTACCGATGTTTTCATCTATGCTTTATGTTTTGTTCTTTTGCTTATTTTTCCATTTTGTATTCCTATTTCTATAAGGTTAAATTCTCATAAGCATTTTGTAAAATAACAACATTTAATAAAATAACCTTTTCATGACTATTTGAAATCTCGACGTTGTTGATCTTCAAAATTTGATGTCGTGGCAAAATTATGAAAATATCTTGTTATGTTTTTTTTAGATTATGAACAATCTATTCTAATAAATAATGATCTTTTTGTCACATGTCACACTCTCATTTATTTTTTCACATGTCATTTTGTAGTTATTGTAAATTAAGGCGGATGTTCATATATGCCCATGCTAAACATCTAAATATTGTATTTGTCCAACCTAAACTCTAAATATCAGATTTGTCATTCTTAATGCTTTTTAATATCATATATACACAACTCTATTTTTATGATATTTTTTATTAATTTAAAATTCTTTTTCATAATCTTAAATCATCATAATTAAAAAAACATTGTAATCGGACATTAATGCCCCTAGTCTAAATTACGACACATCTCATTTCAATCACGTTGATTGCAGCTCCATATGACTTTACCACTTCTTCCCTGTCTTAGATCAACGTCGTATACTACATTGATCAACTACCGGTTCTTATTCGAAGCCACATGCTACATTCAGGATTGAGGTATTCATCCGAAGTAATCATCTAGAATGTGAATTCCGTTTTTAGGGTTCCTAGCTTCAACTGTTCAAAATCTTTATAGTTGCGATCAGGATGAATTAACATGGATAGAGTTTCAATTGATAAACTTCTTTCATGTCTCTATGGCAAATATTATCCCTAAATTTAATCAACTGTTTATTTACTATGATTTTGTTCAAAGAAGTACATGCTTGAAATTGAACTAACCAGATTGCCCTTCAGAATCTTGCTCAACGAGCTTCAAGTGGACTAAATTAGAATATAGGATAAGTGAATTGAATTCCATAGGTATTAGGGTGGAATTGGATTCTAATTCCAGCTATTTCCCATTTTATCTGACTCACACTATTTGACATATGATTTTCCTCTAAAAGTTAGTGAAGAGCTTAATTTTAAATGGGGTTCTAAGTAGAAGGGTCAAGCACAAAAGCAGTAAGTCAAGTAGTCAACCATATTTGCAAAGTTTTAGTTTCAAATAACCGAATCTGTAACATCCCAAAAATACAGGCCAAAACCAAAGTAGAAATAATCAAAACATGTTATCATAAAACAATATCAGAGTGTAATCCCAAAGATCTCAGGTGAGGAAACCATAGTGTGATGCGCTACGATCAAGCCAACTCCTTTCCTTTGAAAACGAAGTACATAAAACCAAAACTGAAAACTATAAGCACAAATCTTAGTGAGTTCCCTCATCATACCACATACCATATAAACACATAATGCCTAGCATATATGGGTGCTAGCCTCCCCTTCGGTATCTTTCAACCGGTAACTACCTAGCATATCTGGGTGTTGGTCTCCCCTTCGGTATCTTTCAACCGGTAACTGCCTAGCATATCTGGGTGTTGGTCTCCCCTTCGGTATCTTTCAACCGGTAACTGCCTAGCATATCTGGGTGCTGGCCTCCCCTTCGGTATCTTTCAACAGGTAACCGGGGACTATTTGACCCCCTACCACAACCACATAATAACATAACACATATATCATAAACGGTCTAATGTAACTGGGTACTAACTGCCCCTTCAGTCCTTTGGACCGGTACTGGGGTCTAACCAACCCCCTCCTACCACATAACATATAACATCATAGCATACTAGCACATAATCATAACAGATAGAAACATACCAGATAATTATCACAAAGACAATCATCTAACAAACAACTCCTACTAGTGGGTCGGCATTGTGGCCGTAGACCCATAGCTAATGGAAGGTAACTCACCTCACACTGTTGACGTCTTGCAGACTCAACCCCACATTGCTGAAGTCCCGCAGACTCAACCCCAGCTGCTGGATAACAGATTCCCGAACTGTCAACACCAAAATAACATCCAATTAATAATTGGGTCCCAACACATAACCATAAATACGTACTTGGATAATTACTACATCACCCCAAGGTTGTCTTTATTCAAGCCCAAGGCCCAATCCATAGGCCCAAAGTCAACTATGAACCAAAGCCCAACATATGGCCTAATTATCCAAATTGGGCCCAAACCTTGGCATGGTCTCATTCTAAGGCCCAACCAAAAGTCCAGTCCATCATTTGGTATTTTTAATGGCCCAATATCTCATAATCACAAAGGTCCAAACTATGGCCCATCTATGGCCTAATTTTCCAAATTGGGCCCTAGCCCTTATATGGGTCTTACCCTAAGCCCATCAACGTATTCTAGTCCATAAGATTATTCTTGAATGGCCCATTAATAATCCAATTACCAAAGACCAATGGAAAGGCCCAATTAAAAATTAGGGTTTCTTACATGAAATGATGATTAGGGTTAAGTGTTCCTACTTAACCCATTAAGGACTTAACCCACTAGGGACTTAATCCACTAAGGACTTAACCATTAAGTCCAATATTGCTTAGATTAGTTTCTGCCAATGATTATTATTTAATATTTCAAGTTATTAAATAATTCTCGTGTGTGTCCCGATAAATTCTCAAAATTAGAGTGATATGGGCATTAGGGTTTTCCAATCCAAATACTAGCCCGTTTATTAATTTGTTGGGAATTTAGGTCAATTAGGGCTTTATTGGGCCTATTAGGCCCACTAGAATATCATTAAGCCCATTAGGGTTTTATTGGGTCAATTAGGGTCCATTAAGGCTTAAAAGGCCCATTAGGGTTTCAAGTACCCTAGACGAATCAAAATCAACGAGGCAAGCACACCGCCACTTGACACGACGGTCGGTGGCGGCAGCCACCACGCTACGGTGGTGGTTTGAATTTCATTCCATTTTTCGATAAAATTTACAATGAAAATACCCAAAAGTAACACACATACTAGATAAGCTAAACATAAAAACACATATAAGTATATAACCACCTTGTGGTGGCCGGCGGAGGCGATTGGTGGCAGCCACCACCTCATGGTGGTGGTAGTGGGGTCTTTCATCGGGGTTTCTGGCCAAGCATCATTCCAACAGCCTCATACCAACACCACAATCACTTCTGGTTGTGAACAAGCCCAACCACCCCTCCAGGTGGCGTAAAATGACGTCAACAACGATAGCACACGACAAACACGACCGCAAACAAAGATAATGGACCGTTTCCGGCCAGGAAACGTTGGCAATCCTTCACCAAAACCACGACCATAGCGACACAATAACTCCCGTCAGCAACAACGATGTTCACGACGTCCAGCCTTGCGATGAACGACAGGGAAGAGAGAGAGAGAGAGAGAGAGAGAGAGAGAGAGAGAGAGGAAAAATAACGGTGAGCGAAAAAGTCGGAAGCAGCACAAAATAGTGACGGCAATAGCCCGAACGGCGACAACAGCAACGACCATGATGGCGGCAGTGGCTTCTCGGTGGTCCTCCGACTTCACAGACGAGGAACAATGACCGATGATGGAGGAGTCGGGAGATGTGCGACCGCAAACAGGAGGGATAAGGTGGAGAGGTGTGGCGGATGAAGATGGTTCGCTCGGGTTAGGGTTTGTGGAACCTTAATACTCGCCTTCATTCACTAAGTTGCCATAAAGACCATAACAGTCCCTTCATACCCTTCTTCCTTCAAAGTGAACCCATAAGTTACCAGTTGAACCCTGCCTCTTAAATCCCTTACAAATTAAGTCCAAATTTTTACAAGTAGCCCCTCCTCCTACCTTTATTTTCAAATGAAATCCAGAATTTACTATTTAGTCCTTGCCTCGAAAAATATTTATGAAATCAATCCGAAACTCACACTTTTAAATCCGTTGATATATAATTATTTATTTTAGGGCTACCATTTGTTCAGTAATTAATTTATTTATCTAATAAATAAACAGAGTGTTACAACTCTCCCCCACTTAAATTAGATTTTGTCCTCGAAATCATTCCTTGCCATTCCTTACTCGCCCAACCATTCTAGTAACTTGGTCACCATCCTGGGCACACCCTAGTCTTCTCAGGGTAGCTGTGACCAATCTTCGCAAAGCCCTATAATCCGAATGTAAACAAATTCCTTGCAACAAGATCACATGTACTCTATTCGAAATTTGCTGTCTCGAGATGGTTTGAATCCCTTACAGACTACTCATACTGAATCATTATCGTTGAATCTAGTCTTTTAATCCCTCAACTGACTACTCAACTTCTGATAACCTATGGTTCCCACTAGAAAACTAAAATCGCAAACCCGATTATCTTTGTAGATCATTTAACATAACCCAAGCAATTTGTTATTCCGCCCGAACTTGCAACCTAGAACATAAATATCGATACTGCCCAAACGTTGAAAATGTCCGAACACTGGACTACCTGAAGCAGTATGTTGCCACGTGGCTGCTTCTAAATCTACTGAGACTTGCTTGGTCTCAATTCGTTCACCAATCATCTAAAATATCAGGTTCCGGCTCGGCTGTCGGGCCAAAGGACTTCATACTTAGTCACCTCACACGACTTATGAACGAAATCCTTCTCTGGAACCAGTTGCCACTAGCTATCATGCCACTGCCACTCTAACAACTTTCTGATCTAACCAATCGGGTACATACGTTGAATCCTGTCATCATCGAATCTAAGACTAAAAGTGATTGCTACTTGACTAATGGTAGCCTTATATCACAAGCAATCTTATACGGTCCATTGCTTCCCTGATCCCATAACTGTAGTGGCGCTCCTACATTCTTATCATTGGCTCAACCAGATCTAATCCATCGGAGAAAACCCATAAACCAATCCGTGGATTTGCCACCTGCCCACTGCTGCACCCGAACTGGTGGGTACTCATGTTCCTTCCGTGTCCTAACAACGCACTCATGATATCTACCAACCTAGCGAAAGCTACGGCTACACCCGCAGACTCACAACACTCTAGCACTATCTGCTAACCCTTGTGAATGCTACGGCTATACCCGCAGACTTACAACACTTTCCATACTATCTGATCACTAGTGAATGCTACGGCTACCCCCGCAGTCTTACAACACTTTCCATAATATTTGATAGCTAGTGAATGCTACGGCTACCCCTGCAGTCTTACAACACTTTCCATACTATCTGATCGCTAGTGAATGCTACGGATACCCCCGCAGTCTTACAACACTTTCCATACTATCTGATTGCCAGTGAATTCTACGGCTACCCCTGCAGTCTTACAACACTTTCCATACTAGTCGAACACGCACTCGACCTAACACACTACTAAACTTGAGTCCTAATTGGAACTCTAACTTGGTTCCCGAAACCTACTATCTGAGAGTCTCGAAGGCTGTCTGCTGCTCAGGCCCCCAACAAAAGGCCACCAATTTCTTGGTCAGTCGGGTCAAAGGAACCGCAATGTCGGAGAAGTCTCGTATAAATCTCTTGTAATAACCCACTAGACCCAGGAAACTCCGAATCTCAGATGGAGACCTCAGAATCTCCCACTGCATCTCGGCCTCTATCTTGGCCGGATCGACTAGAATACCCTTCTAATTGACAAGGTGCTCAAGAGATGGCATCCCGCGCAACACAAACTCACATTTGGAGGACTTTATAAAAAGTCTCTCCCCAACTTAGATTCAACTAAGTCTTCACGGTACGCGAGAATTGAAGGATTCCCAATCCTTCTCGCTTCCTAGTATCCCGCTGATGACAACCCGTGCTTACCAATGCTAGCGAGTAATCACCCGTTAAACCTTAAGATCGCCCATACTCGGAAATCTTGATGAGTACTCTTGAAATCTGGTCCAGTCTGACATCTCAATCCGCCTCCCATGCTGACAACTAGAGGCTCTAATCTTCACTCTGGCTGACGAGTCCTCATTCCCACTTCCAATATTGCAGCACCACTGAACTCTATCCGTACACAGTCCATGCGAAAGTATAATTTCTTGAACATTCGATGACCAACCGCTTATGCATCTAACACCCGTAACTGACATCACCATCTTCGTGCTACTAATCCTATCTTAGCAATAGTAGTGCCTTGAACTCCAAAGTTCATCCATAGACAAATTTGATCATATACGAACAAATGATAGAATCATTGAACTCTGACTTCAATGGAGAACCATCCCAGTAATTCCCGACCAAGGATCTCCCAAATAATACTCCTGCACAAATCTCGACAAAGATCTAGAATGATAACGGTACACGCGGAACCTACTTCACAGGATACGTCCCTCTGTGGGTTCATCAATGACTTTTCGGAATCCAGGATGGCATATATGATCCATGACAACCCAAACATTAGCAGAAAACCAACCCGAGAGCTGACTTATCCAAACTCACTCATAATTACAAAGAGATACGTATTCCTAACATCCATCTAATAGCATTAGAAGATGACATACCCGCATCATCTGGAGGAATACTGATCACCTTTTCCAGAGATACTTAGACCATCCTAAGAACATGTTACAAAACTCTCTCCGGACCCGATGACAGGAACTAACAATAGGTTCCTCTTTCCTAATGGCTTTTAAGAATCCACAGACCTTGGGTTTTAGATGAACCCCTAATTGTCCTGCGACAAATCTTGCCTGAAAGGCCCCTAGACAACTGTCTAAGCTCATAAATCCCTTCCTTGGCTGAGCGAAAGACCACCAAGGTCCATTCCTTAAACTCCACAAGTAATCTTCGATGAGATGAACTTCTACGATCTCGCATCAACTGGTTCAGGCTCTACTCCTGAGCCGTAACCAGAATCTAAGTTTCAATCTTGGGTGCTTAACACCCAAGAATCCTTATCACCTTTTGCTAACATGACCAACCATGCCACACCTGTAGCAGCCTAAACCCTTGGAGCGACAAACTCCCTTGTGCACTTTCCTATAGGTTCTTCACTAACTTCAGCCCTAATGGCCTTTCACCTGATGATCAGAAATCATGGGTCTCTTCCCAAGACCCTCTACTATACGCACCTGGCACAACCCTCTCTTTCCAGGTTGCTCCAAATCGATCTCGCATCCTCGGACATAAAATTCACATCCTCCAGGGCCTGACGCAGTGTCACGCTCACTAGCTCACTTGCCAATGGCTAAGCTACAACAACTGGAACATCCTCTATACCCAAACTGGGTTACAGACTCCTCCCAAAAGATCCTTAGATTCT
Source organism: Lactuca sativa (assembly GCF_002870075.4). Taxonomy (NCBI): domain Eukaryota; kingdom Viridiplantae; phylum Streptophyta; class Magnoliopsida; order Asterales; family Asteraceae; genus Lactuca; species Lactuca sativa. Next base: position 323,750,996 of record NC_056626.2, on the reverse strand, counting down.
CCAAGACTCTCACCAATTCGAGTATGGATCCTGTGCTTTCAGTAGTACGGGCCCAATACTACCTTCCACACCTATCCATACTTTCCTCAACAATCATCTTGAATCCTCCAAGTCACTTCCTCAAACTGGTACACCCAGTCTCACTAAACTTCACTACTAACCCATTGAAACATATCCTAGGCTCTCCTAGGTTCCTGAACTCACCCAATCCTCAGCTACTGAAAGATTCCTAGTAATGTCAACAAGCTATTTCATGAATATAGCTAGCTCACATTACTAAGAGTCCCACAAAGCACAGAGCAAGAAACATTCAGACAATGATAAATCTAACCATCATATTCCAATAAAACCATTCTATTCTCTACTCAGGAGTCAGTACATGCAATTCAAAGGTTCATATAATCAGGCATAACCTAAACATGCTATCCTGTCACTGACTGATTTATACTAGCATGCAAGTCTACAAGCACATACAATTGGCCTATAAGACATCCTCCTAGATCCTCAGCCCTAATCTAGCATGCAGTTCTCATAATCATATCATAACATAACATGTATAGGTATCTTGGGGAAAACTTACTTGATCTTGGCTGATTGCACGCATCACACACCTTGTTCTTTTCAAAGTTCTTTTCCCTTTTTAAACTTTTTTTATAGAATGATTTTTACTTTTGAAAATTTTCATACCAAGTCCTTAGTTTGAGTTCAAACACACCCGAGAGTGTGCCCAAATCCCTCAAACCAAAGCTCTGATACCAATTTGTAAAATCCCAAAAATACAGACCAAAAATTTCATTTTTAAATACGTTATTATAAAACCAACAGTATAATAAAACATCCATAATATCATGTCATGTCAAAACCAAAGTAGAAATAATCAAAACATGTTATCATAAAACAATATAAAAGTGTAATCCCAAAGATCTCATGTGAGGAAACCATAGTGTGATGCGTTGCGATCAAGCCGACTCCTTTCCTTTGAAAACGAAGTACCCGAAACCAAAACTGAAAACTGTAATCACAAAGCTTAGTGAGTTCCCCCATCATAGCACATACAAGATAAACACATAATGCCTAGCATATCTGGGTGCTGGCCTTATCTTTGGTATCTTTCAACCGGTAATTTCCTAGCATATCTGGGTATTGGCCTCCCCTTCGGTATCTTTCAACCGGTAACTGCCTAGCATATCTGGGTGTTGGCCTCCCCTTCGGTATCTTTCAACCGGTACTAGGGTCTAACCAACCCCCTCCTTCCACATAACATATAACTATTAGGTTCTGGTATAATACAACCTCATGTGGTGCACATACAACCCTAAATATCTTGGATCTATGTTTTCACTTATTATACATGCAATTGGTTTCCAAGGTATTAAACTTACAACTAGCATGCATTTGACATAATCCATATAAGATACTAGTTAGCATAACATACATTTTGTGGGAACTTGAAGTCTTGATGTATTTGGACTTAAAGAGCTAAGCCCCAATAGTGTGGAAGCCTCAAGTGGAATCACAACACATCATGGACAAAGGAGGAACTTAAGAGAGAATTTCATGCACCCAAAACACCTCCATATTTCTCTAAGAAAAGAAGTGGTAATTTTGGCTATGGAGTAACCTATTTATATGTAGGATAATCAAGGGTCATGGGTATAACCCAAATCCATACCCATGGGTTTTATGATTCATGGTTCATATGGCCCAGCTCTTTATGTATCCATACATAAACTTGGTCCAACATGGATCATAAGCCCAACTCATATAAATATAACTAATTAACATAATTAGTCCCCATAGATTTAATTAGTCTCTTTTAATCACTAAATTAATTCCAAATTAATTCTTGATCAATATTAATTAAAACCATATGATTTCATATTAATATATTAGTACTTATAATATATTATTAAATCATATATAACATTCTCTCAAGAGTCCATCCTAATAATTTTTTCTGATAATATGCAACTCAAATGGACAATGTTACTCTCGGGTCAAGTACATACCAATAATAGTTACGGGCTTAGACATCTAATCCACCAGTCTCCCACTTGGATAAGTCTAAAACTATTATTGCAAGTACAAATTCATAACCTGACTAGCAATCGTAGCTCTTAAAGCCGTTGTCGAACTCTGAACAAATCAAATGACACGTCCATTAGATAAGTGATCATATATTCCTCCTTTCTAGATACAATATGGAATGAGACATGGATTATAATCATTCTCTCTGTCCATTTGTTGTTTCCCGATTTCCGATTCATGAGGACTGACTGATTGAACAAATCAAACCAGTCCTAGCTTGACCAAGCACTCACAAGTGTCATCATTAAATCATCGAGGGGCCCACAGATATCACTTTTATCCCTTTAAGGGTAAAAGGAATGGATAAACTTCAACTCATATGGCTTGTTCTACTACTTGTTGAATCATACACAAAGGCACGTTTTATAACATGGACTTACCAATGTGTTTTCGTGCAATCAATGTATAACCAACTCATAGTAACAACTCATATCTCTAGGTTTGAAGAATATAGGATATTATCGTCTCATGATCACTTGTGATAAAATCCATGAAGTGATTCAAATGAGCATGGGTTGAATCCAATACTCAGAACTTATGAGTACTTATGAGTGTTGTAGCAACTCTTGCCATGTCCAACATCTTAGACATCTACAAGCCAACTCCTGACAGTCATGATTTAATACCTACTTCCAATGTATTAATGATTGTGGATGGTTTGAATAACTTAGTCATTCGGGAAGAATGACCTAGTTATTCTAGAAGTCAAAACATGCAAAGTGAAACCTAAGAATAATACTAATCCTATATGGCCCCAACACTTTCAGAGTAAATAAAACACCTTTTATCTAAGCACTATATTGATTACTCATTCTTCAATGTTTCGATTTTATCAAGTTTATACTTTAATGTAAAAAACACTAATTGTCCCATGCTCCAAGCATGTACACTATGTTTTTCTAAACACCAGTTATGCCATACACAAAGTATGCACACTATGTTTGTTTACGATCCTTACTTTGTGAAATAGATCGATTGAACATAATTCCAATGATTATCATTTCACACTCCTAAATCCTTATCGAAAAATGTAATAATTCCAAATTCCTGCCATTTACCGAAATCTGTTAGATTTTAAACTTATATGTACTGATCCTCTGTAATGATTATGCCCAAAGTCACAAAGACTTGTCACCAGACATTACAGAGTATTCCAATGGAGATCAACTCCATGGAAACGAAGTCTCATATTCAAAATACATTGCTTTGAACATCCTTCTTGCATTAAGTTTTCTAATCTTACACAGATTGAATAACTTCCACCTATGAGAATATTTCCATATTCTCATTTTGACTATCACTTCTAAACAACAGTTGCATCTTTTCAGAATATGTCAATATGGTCCTTCCAAAATTAACACTATACTTCTAACTATCCCTTAGAAACCAATATTTGGTAAACCTTAGATTGTCCTCTACAATTGTTTAATCATTTTAGTCATATCCAATTCTAGACCTTTTCCCTTCTTAATGCCCCAGGCTTTTGGAAAATTTAGAAAGGATAAATATTATAGCACATGTAATCGATCTTATACCCGAAGCATATGGGACACGATTCATGCTATAAAATTTTTATTTATACTTCATTTCAATTCTAAAAGCTTAGATTAAGATTTTAATCACCTTTAGTCAAGGATATATATATATATATATATATATATATATATATATATATATATATATATATATATATATATATATGAATTTTATGTTGGAATGGTTCAACATAAGAAAATTCTATATATTGCGTTCTCAAGATTTGACTATGAGGAGGGATGCCGTAATCATAATCGAATTTTCAGAATGCAATATATAGAATTTTCTTATGTTGAACCATTCCAACATAAAATTCATATATATATATATATATATATATATATATATATATATATATATTTATATATATATATATATATATATATATATATATATATATATATATCCTTGACTAAAAGTGATTAAAATCTCAATATAAGCTTTTAGAATTAAAATGTAGTAAAATCCTCTCCCTTAATTATAACAAAACAACTTTTCCAACCCCTGAAACTTCAAGAATTGAAACTTTGTTTTCTATAATTAACATTGCTAACATGCAATACTTATCACAATTATCAGGCTCCCACTAATATGATGATTATTAGTATAACACTTATGCTCCCACTAGTTTTGACAAGACTTTATCAAAATCATACAACTTATCTTAGATAGCTCACATGTGTGTCTAAACAATTTCATAACTATGAAAAAGGGATGTCGTAATCATAGTCTTAATTGTTTAGACCTTTGCCATTTCTCATAAGTCCATGTTAGTGTGCTGGTTAGCCACGCATGCTCCACTAACGACTTTGAGAATGCAAAGATGACAATTGCTATCTACTTAAAATCTACTTAGTGAAAGCATTTCCTCACCATCATTTTCATGAATCAGAGAGAAACCTTATGACACCTAGATTTTTTATGGTGTAAGTGTTCCTATCCATGTGAATTTGTCATAACCTTAATCACAAGAATATATCAACATAATAGGTTACAAACCTCAAGTTGTGTGCTAGTGATTAATAATAGGTTTACTCTTGATTAGTTCTTGAAACTATTCAAGATATTTAAGACTCCCACTGTCCTCTTGACATATATGATTCTTTTTGTCAAGAACCATTCCTTGACAAAACAAATATTCAAGAGTTAATGTGGATTCTTATCAAGTTAAACACTTCTCACAATTGGTCTTAGTTGGTCTTTGTCTTATCCAAAACATCACAACTTACCAATTTCAAATATACTAGAGTAAGAAAACTTTTTACTCTACATTTTGACAAGTGTTTTAAGCCTCTCTTAAGATTATGTCACTCAAGTTACAATCTTAGAGTATGACTCTAAGATTTGATTTTGGAACGAAGTACAATTTATCTTTTGATTTAACCATTTCAACAATTCATGATTCCACTCCTTAGTTAAACAAATGCACTAAGGTGTCCTTAGAGAACCAATTGTGATATGGTTTTATAATCACTAAGATAGTCATAAAACAAGATACTCAAGTACACTCCCATCTTTTCAGAATGGAGAAACTTTTATCTTTCTGCTTAATTTGATTCTTCTTATTCGTTCTGCCAATCATTGAAACTTTTCCAATTTTCAGAATTATACTTAAACTTGTAAGAATAACTATATTTACTAAACTTTAGTAAATCATGACGAATAATCTTATCATTCCTTGTGGTGGACTTGACTAGCGCATAACCAAGTGTACCCAATCCTTTAGTCCTTTACTTGACTCACACATACATGTGAACAAGGACTTAGTCTTAATTTCCCAAAGATGGAAATTCTCATTCATCACACAATACAACTTGCATGATTCCAAGTTTCTATCCAACTGAAACTTGGGTAATGAGAATCTTTCCTTATTTGGTAAATTATGACACTACCACAAATGAAAGAATCAATCCATTTTCCAATATTGCAATCAAGGGAAACATATAAACAACATTTTTTCACAAATGCCATTGTAAGGATACTTAAAATAAATCAAAACTTTTCTTTTATTTGAAAACTTGTGGAAACAAATATCATTACAATACAAATACATATGAAAAACATGTTGTTATCTATTCCTAAACAATATATCATAACTCTTAAGCAGCAGCTCAAAATTTTGATCATCGAACCATGCGATCGAAATCCATCTTCGCGATCAAAATCAACATACTCTTCTTTTAAGCTTCCTTTGATTCTCTAAAACATCATAATGTAATTACATTATATCGTGTATTAAGAATCTCCAGATAGGAACATAATAGAGTTAGATAGTGGACTTTACCTGAAGTAGAGTCAAACATTTTGACTTTACCATACTTATGTACTTACATGTAAATTGGGTAGCTTCACAACTAATGTACCTTCTTTTGGCAAAAGAAACATATGGACTCTTTGGAAATGGTACATGAGACTATCTCAGAATTATCCTTTCTCTTTACCATTAGGTCAAATGACTTGACCATGGCCTATCCCTTTCCATTGGGAAGAGAAAGCTTTTTTGGACTTTTAATGTTACAATTGTCAATGTCCATGGAAGTTTGGTAAGTTGATCTTCCAATCATATTTGCTTTACCAGTGCCCCAAATCATTGCTGATTTAGTAGCATCAAGCAAATATGTAAGATCATTAAGGGTCATGTCTTGGTCTGTCATCAGCAAGTGACTTGAGAACCCAGTCAGTATCCATCTTCTTCAAGACTTTGACACCCTACTCTCCCGGCTTGTCAATATGTGACTTAATCTCCAAGATGTAAGCACATATACACTTTGCTTGCCAATAGGGATTGAGTGACCTTGAACTTGTGGGTCAGGGAGAATTATTGGAGGAGGTGGAGGAAGTGAAGCATGATTTCTAGTCCCATTAATGCACAACAAAGGGATTAATCTTTCACCTTGATTGCCATGTGGGATATCATCTTCAATAGGAAAGCTTGTTCCTAAAGATTTGGGAAGACCATAGTTGTCTTATCTGGACATCTTTAATGGGAGAAATTCAAGTTTAGTTTATTTAAAGTCCTTAATATAACACCCAATATGAAGTATTAAGGCTAGGATCCAACAACCTATTTATAACTGGAAGAGGGATGTCGTAATCTGAGCTATAAAATAGTTGAAGGTAGGTAAATGATGATTTACCAATTTCCACCATGAAAACGAAATATAATTAAGTTTTAATTGGATTTGAAACTCCTAGATATTTTGAGATACATTGAACTTTCAATGGAATGTTTGAATCTCGATTGTGCCCTCTCAAGTTTGTGACTGGGATGCCGAGGATCACAAACAAGGTGTGAATAACCATGCAAATTGACTTGGTACCCTCAACTTTATCACGTAATTGATGTGTCGGTTAACCACACGCGCTCCACCAATCTATGATAAACTTAAGTTACCCTTCGCACACATAGTCAGTCCCATGTTAGTGTGCCAGTTAACCACACACGCTCCACTAATGACTTAACAAAGGTGCAAAGTGTAGTTTCATGGGTTAGCACCATTTCACATTTTCCTAAGTATCTAAGATTGAGAATTTATAAGTGTTTAGTGACTTAGTATTTATCATTATACTTTTAATGAAGGGAGAATTACAGTCTTTATCCAACCTGTTCGGCTAACGACCCTCCATCAGTCAAGGAAGCGGTGGGTGAGAATGGACACCCATTAAACTGTCATTTTATAGGCAGTAACCTTATACCCCCCCCCCCCTTTATAGACCGGCTTCGTGAATGAGGCCTACTAATGGTAAGATTGGCTTCATCTTATACATATCTAAATAATTAAAATTATAATAAAAGTATAAGGGTTTAATTTTAAACTTTTAAAATTCTAGGGCTTGATTTGGAATTAAAACATTCATAAGTAAATGTTTACAAATTCCAAAACTTGAGGGCAAGTTTTGAAACTATTCAAAGCTCTTTGATTTTCATAACTTATGAGTTTAATTAAAGTTTTAGAGACTTAAATGAAGAGACTCTTGAACATCCATAACTTGAGGACAAGTTATGGAGTTAATAAAAACTATTTATGAGAAAAATACTCTTTCATTTTGTAACCTATGACATTATTTATGAGTTTTAAGAATCATAAATGTGTCTTTTTCATATAACTTGAGGACAAGTTACAAAAACACATTTTATGAACAATTTGTAGATTAACTTGGATTAAAAACAACTAACACATAAGTTTTTTCATTAAACTAGCTTAACTCATAAAACAAGGTAACACAAAAAAACTTAAAAACATTTAGATCAAACTTTTAAAACAAGTAAAATAATCATATCATTTTATCTTTTAATAAATTGACCTAATTCAACTCTTATAGTACAATGACTCAAATTTTACAAATAATTAGTTTTTCATAAAATCAAGTAATTATCTTAAAATTTGACAAACTTCATGTTTTTTTTTCCTTTTTGTTTTTCAACTTTGAAAATCAAGCATTTGCATCAAATATAATAGAAAAAAAACAGTCTCTGATACCACTGTTGGGTTTTGGTATAATACAACATCCTATGGTGCACATACAATCCTAAATACCTTGGATCTATGTTTTCACGTATTATACATGCGATTTGTTTCCAAGGTATTAATCTTACAACTAGCATGTAGTTGACATAAACCATATAAGATACTAGTTAGCATAACATACCTTTTGATGGAGCATGAAGTCTTGATGTATTCGTCCTTAAAGAGCTTACCCCCAATAGTGTGGAAGCCTCAAGTGGAATCACAACACATCATGGACAAAGGAGGAACTTGAGAGAGAATTCCATGCACCCAAAAACACCTCCATATTTCTCTATGAAAAGAAGTGGTGATTTTGGCTATGGAGTAACCTATTTATATGTAGGATAATCAAGGGTCATGGGTATAACCCAAATCCATACCCATGGATTTTATGATCCATGGTTCATATGACCAACCTCTTTATGTATCCATACATAAACTTGGTCCAACATGGATCATAAGCCTAACTCATATAAATATAACTAATTAACATAATTAGTCCCCGTAGATTTAATTAGTCTCTTTTGATCACTAAATTAATTCCAAATTAAGTCTTGATCAGTACTAATTAAAACCATATGATTTCATATTAATATATTAGTACTTATAATGTATAAATAACCTTCTCTCAAGAGTCCATACTATCAAATTGTCCTAATGATATGCAACCCAAATGGACCATGCTACTCTCGGGTCAAGTACATACCAATAATAGTTACGGGCTTAAACATCTAATCCAACAATAACATCATAGCATACTAGCACATAATCATAATAGATAGCAACATACCAGATAATTATCACAAAGACAATCATCTAACAAACAACTCCTATTGGTGGGCCGACATTGTGGCCGTAGACCCATAGCTACTGGAAGGTAACTCACCTCAAACAGCTGAAGTCCCACAGACTCAACCCTACATAGCTGAAGTCCCGCAGACTCAACCCCAGCTGCTGGATGAAAGATTCCCGAACTGCCAACACCAAAATAACACCCAATTAATAATTGGGTCCCAACACATAACCATAAATACATACTTGGATAATTACTATATTACCCCAAGGTTGGCTTTATTCAAGCCCAAGGCCCAATCCATAGGCCCAAAGTCAACTAGGAATCAAAGCCCAACATATGGCCCAATTTTCCAAATTGTGCCCAAACCTTTGCATGGTCTCATTCTAAGGCCCAACCAAAAGTCCAGTCCATCATTTGGTATTTTTAATGGCCCAATATCTCATAATCACAAAGGTCCAAACTATAGCCCATCTATGGCCTAATTTTCCAAATTTGGCCCAAACCCGCATATGGGTCTTACCCTAAGCCCATCAACGTATTCTAGTCCATAAGATTATTCTTGAATGGCCCATTAATAATCCAATTACCAAAGCCCAATGGAAAGGCTCAATTAAAAATTAGGGTTTCTTACATGAAATGATGATTAGGGTTAAGTGTTCCTACTTAACCCATTAAGGACTTAACCCACTGGGGACTTAATCCACTAAGGACTTAATCCATTAAGTCCAATATAGGTTAGATTAATTTTTGCCAATGATTATTATTTAATATTTCAAGTTATTAAATAATTCCCGTGTGTATCCCAATAAATTCTCAAAATTAGAGTTTTATTGGCATTAGGGTTTTCCAATCCAAATACTAGCCCATTTATCAATTTGTTGGCACTTTAGGTCAGTTAGGGCTTTATTGGACCTATTAGGCCCACTAGAATATCATTAAGCCCATTAGGGTTTTATTGGGTTAATTAGGGTCCATTAGGGCTTATAAGGCCCATTAGGGTTTCAAGAACCCTAAACAAATCAAACTCAACGAGGCAAGCACACCGGCACCCGACACCGCGGTCGGTGGCGGCAGGAGGCGACAGCCACCACCCTACGGTGGTGGTTTGATTTTCATTCCATTTTTCGATACAATTTAAAATGAAAAAACCCAAAAGTAACACACATACTAGCTAAGCTAAACATACACACACATATAGGTATATAACCACCTTGTGGTGGCCGGCGGCGGCAATTGATGGCAGTGGGGTCTTTCATTGGGGTTTCCGGCCAAGCATCATTCCAACAGCCTCATACCAACACCACAATCACTTCTGGATATGAACAAGCCTAGACACCCCTCCAGGTGGCGTAAAATGACGTCGACAGCGGTAGCATATGAAAAACACGACCGCAAACAAAGATAATGGAGCGTTTCTGGCCGGGAAACAGTGGCAACCCTTCACTAAAACCATGACCATAGCGACCTAATAACTCCCAGAAGCAACAACGACGTTCACCATGTCCATCCTTGTGATGAACGACATGGAAGAAAGAGAGAGAGAGAGAGAGAGAGAGAGAGAGAGAGAGAGAGAGAGAGAGAGAAAGTGAGAGGAAAAATGACGGTGAGCGAAACAGTCGGGAGCAGCACCAACTAGCGACAGCAATAGCCCGAACGACGACAACAGCAACAACCCTGATGGCGGCAGTGGCTTCTCGGTGGTCCTCCGACTTCATAGACGAGAAACAATGACCGATGATGGAGGAGTCGGGAGGTGTGCGACTGCAAACAGGAGGGATAAGGTGGAGAGGTGTGGCGGCTGAAGATGGTTCGCTCAGGTTAGGGTTTGCGGAACCTTAATACCTACCTCCATTCAATAAGTTGCCATAAAGACCATAACAATCCCTCCACACCCTTCTTCTTTCAAAGTGAACCCATAAGTTACCAGTTGAAACCTGCCTCTTAAATCCCTTACAAATTAAGTCCAACTTTTTACAAGTAGCCCCTCCTCCTACATTTATTTTCAAATCCAAAACTCACACTTTTAACCCCCAACTTATAAACTTGTGACAATTAGTTCCTCGAGACCATCCTTTGATAATTAATTATTTATTTTAGGGCTACCATTTGTTCAGTAATTAAATTATTTATCTAATAAATAAACAGGGTGTTACAACTCTCCCCCACTTAAATTAGATTTCGTCATCAAAATCATTCCTTGCTGTTCCTTACTCGCCCAACCATTCTAGTAACTTGGTCACCATCCTGGGCACACCCTAGTCTTCCCAGGGTAGTCGTGACCAATCATTGCGAAGCCCTATAATCCGCATGTTAACAAATTCCTTGCAACAAGATCACATGTACTCTATTCGAAATTTGTTTTCTCGAGATGGTCTGAATCGCTGACAGACCACTCATACTAAATCATTATCGTTGAATCTAGTCTTTTTATCCCTCAACTGACTACTCAACTTCTGATAACCTATGGTTCCCACTAGAAAACTGAAATCACAAACCCGATTATCCCTGTAGGTCATTTAATATGACCCAAGAAATTTATTATTTCGTCTGAACTTGCAACCTAGAACACAAATATAAATATTGCCCAAACGTTGAAACTGACCGAACACTAGACTACCTGAAGCAGTTGTTGCCATGTGGCTGCTTCTAAATCTAGCAAGACCTGCTTGGTCTCAATTCGTTCACCAATCATCTGAAATATCAGGTTCCACCCCGGCTGTCGGGCCAAAGGACTTCATACTCAGTCACCTCACACGAATTCTGAACGAAATCCTTCTTTGGAACCAATTGCCACTAGTTATCATGCCACTGCGACTCTAACAACTTTCGGATATAACCAATCGGGTACATGCATTGAATCTTTTAATTATCGAATCCAAGACTAAAAGTGATTGCTACCTGACCAATGGTAGCCTTATATCACAAGTAATCTTATACGGTCCACTACTTCCCTGATCCCATAACTGTAGTGGCGCTCCTACAGTCTTATCGTTGGCTCAACCAGATCTAATCCATCTGAGAATACCCAAAAACCAATTCGTCAATTTTCCACGTCCCCACTGCTGCACCCGAAATGGTGGGTACTCATGTTCCTTCCGTGTCCTAACAACGCACTCATGATATCTACCAACCTAGCGAATGCTACGGCTACACCCGCAAACTCACAACACTCTAGCACTATCTGCTAACCCTTGTGAATGCTACGGCTACACCCGCAGACTTACAACACTTTCCATACTATCTGATCGCTAGTGAATGCTACGGCTACCCCCGCAGTCTTACAACACTTTCCATACTATCTGATAGCTAGTGAATGCTATGGCTACCCCCACAGTCTTACAACACTTTCTATACTATCTGATCGCTACTGAATGCAATGGCTACCCCCGCAGTCTTACAACTCTTTCCATATTATCTGATCGCCAGTGAATGCTACGGTTACCCCCGCAGTCTTACAACACTTTCCATACTAGTCGAACAAGCACTCGACCTAACACACCACTAAACTTGAGTCCTAACTGGAACTCTAACCTGACTTCCGAAACCTGCTATCTGAGAGTCTCGAAGGCTGTCTGCAGCTCAGGACCCCAACGAAAGGCCACCAATTTCTTGTTCAATCGTGTCAAAGGAACCGCAATCTCTGAGAAGTCCTGTATAAATCTCTGGTAATAACCCACTAGACCCAAGAAACTCCGAATCTCAGATGGAGACCTCAGAATCTCCCACTGCATCTCGGCCTCTATCTTGGCCGGATCGACTAGAATACCCTTCTAATTGACAAGGTGCCCAAGAGATGGCACCCCGCGCAACCAGAACTCACATTTGGAGGACTTTATAAAAAGTGTCTCCCCCACTTAGATTCAACTAAGTCTTCATGGCACGCGAGAATTGAAGGATTCCTAATCCTTCTCGCTTCCTAGTATCCCCCTGATGACAACCTGTGCTTACCAATGCTAGCGATTAATCATCAGTTAAACCTTAAGATTGCCTATACTCGGAAATCTTGATGAGTACTCTTGAAATCTGGTCCGGTCTGACATCTCAATCCGCCTCCCATGCTGACAACTAGAGGCTCTAATCTTCACTCTAGCTGACGAGTCCTCGTTCCCACTTCCAATCTTGCAGCACCACTGAACTCTATCCGTACATAGCCCATGCGAAAGTACAATTTCTTGAACATCGGATGACCAACCACTTATGCATCTAACACCCGCAACTGACATCACCCTGTTCGTGCTACTAATCCTGTCTTAGCAATAGTAATGCCTTGAACTCCAAAGTTCATCCATAGACAAATTCAACCATATACGAACAAATGATAGAATCACTGAAATATGACTTCAAAGGAGAACCATCCCACTAATTCCCGACCAAGGATCTCCCAAATAATACTCCCGCACAAATCTCGACAAAGATCCAGAATGATAACGGTACACGCGGAACCTACTTCACAAGATGCGTCCCTCTGTGGGTTCATCAATGACTTTTCGGCATCCAGGATGACATATATGATCCTTGATAACCCAAACATTAGCAAAAAACAAACCGAGATCTAACTTATCCAAACTCACTCATAATTAAAAAGTCATACGTATTCCCAACATCCATCTAAGAGCAGTAAAAGATGATATACCCGCATCATCTGGAGGAATACTGATCACCTTTTCCAGAGATAATTAGACCATCCTGACAACACGTTACAAAACTCTCTCCGGACCTGATGACAGGAACTAACAATAGGTTCCTCTTTCCTGAAGGCTTTTAAGAATCCACAGACCTTGGATTTTAGATTGACCCCTAACTGTCTCGCGATGAATCTGGCCTGAAAGGTCCCTAGACAACTGTATAGGCTCTCAAATCCCTTCATTGGCTGAATGAAAGACCACTAAGGTCCATTCCTAAAACTCCACAAGTAATCTCCGATGAGATAAACTTCTATGATCTCGCCTCAACTGGTTCAGGCTCTGCTCCTGAGCCGAAACCAAAATCTGAGTTTCAATCTTGGGTGCTTAACACCCAAGAATCCTTATCACCTTTTGCAAACAAGACCAACCCTGCCACACCTGTAGCAGCCTAAACCCATGGAGCGACAAACTCCCTTGTGCACCTTGCTATACGTGGTGTACTGACTTCGACCCAACTGGCCTTTCACCTGATGATCAGAAATCATGGGTCTCTTCCCGGGACCCTCTACATACGCACCTGGCACAACCCTCTCTTTCCAGGGTGCTCCAAATCGATCTCGCATCCTCGGACTTAAAATTCACATCCTCCAGGGCCTAACACCCTGTCACGCTCACTGGCTCACTTGCCAATGGCTAAGCTACAATAGCTCGAACATCCTCTATCCCCAAACTGGGTCACAAACTCCTCCCTAAAGCTCCTCAGATTCTCCAAGACGCTCATCGATTCCAGTATGGATCATGTGCTTTCAGTAGTACGGGCCCAATACTACCTTCCACACCTATCCATACTTTCCTCAGCAATCCTCTCGAATCCTCCAAGTCACTTCCTCAAACTTATACACCCAGTCTCACTAAACTTCACTACTAACCCACTGAAACATATCCTAGGCTCTCCTAGGTTCCCAAACTCACACAATCCTCAGCTGCTGAAAGATTCCCAATAATGTTAAATAGCTATATCATGAATATAGCTAGCTCACATTACTAAGAGTCCCACAAAGCACAGAGCAAGCAACATTCAGACAATGAAAAATATAACCATCATATTCCAATCAAACCATTACATCCTCTACTCAAGAGTCTGTACATGAAATTCAAAGATTCATACAATCAGGCATAACCTAAACAGGCTATCCTATCACTAACTGATCAGTACTAGCATGCAAGTCTACTGGCACATACAATAGGCATATAAGGCATCCTCCTAGTTCCTCAGTCCCAATCTAGCATGCAGTTCTCATAATCATATCATAACATAACATGTATGGGTATCTTAGGGAAAACTTACTTGAGCTCAGCTGATTGCACGCATCACTCACCTTGTTCTTTTCAAAGTTCTTTTCCCTTTTTAAACTTCTTTTTATAAAATGATTTTTACTTTTGAAAATTTTTATACCAAGTTCTTAGTTTGAGTTCAAACACACCCGAGAGTGAACCCAAATCCCTCAAACCAAAGCTCTGATACCAACTTGTAACAACCCAAAAATACAGGCCAAAAATTTCATTTTGAAATACGTTATTATAAAACCAACAGTATAATAAAACATCCATAATATCATGTCATGTCAAAACCAAAGTAGAAATAATCAAAACATGTTATCATAAAACAATATCAGAGTCTAATCCCAAAGATTTCATGTGAGGAAACCATAGTGTGATGCGCTGCGATCAAGCCGGCTCATTTCCTTTGAAACTGAAGTACCTGAAACCAAAACTGAAAACTATAAACACAAAGCTTAGTGAGTTCCCCCATCATACCACATACCATATAAACACATAATGCCTAACATATCTGGGTGTTGGCCTCCCCTTCGGTATCTTTCAACCGGTAACTGCCTAACTTATCTGGGTGCTAGCCTCCCCTTCGGTATCTTTCAACAGCATATTTGGGTGTTGGCCTCCTCTTCGGTATCTTTCAACCAGTAACCGGGGACTATTTCACCCCTTACCATTACCACATAATAACATAACACATATATCATAAACGGTCTAATGTAAATGGGTACTAACTACCCCTTCGGTCCTTTCGACCGGTACTGGGGTCTAACCAACCCCCTCCTACCACATAACATATACCATCATAGCATACTAGCACATAATCATAACAGATAGCAACATACCAGATAATTATCACAAAGATAATCATCTAACAAACAACTCCTACTGGTGGGCCGACATTGTGGCCGTAGATCCACATCTATTGGAAGGTAACTCACCTCACACTGCTGAAGTCCCGCAGACTCAACCCCATATTGCTGAAGTTCCGCAGACTCAACCCCAGCTGCGGGATGACAGATTCCCGAACTGTCAACACCAAAATAACACCCAATTAATAATTGGGTCCCAACACATAACCATAAATACATACTTGGATAATTACTACATTACTCCAAGGTTGGCTTTATTCAAGCCCAAGGCCCAATCCATAGGCCCAAAGTCAACTAGGAATCTAAGCCCAACATATAGCCCAACTTTCCAAATTGGGCCCAAACCTTGGCATGGTCTCATTCTAAGGCCCAGCCAAAAGTCCAGTCCATCATTTGGTATTTTTAATGGCCCAATATCTCATAATCACAAAGGTCCAACCTATGGCCCATCTATGGCCCAATTTTCCAAATTGGACCCAAACCCTCATATGGGTCTTGCCCTAAGCCCATCAACGTATTCTAGTCCATAAGATTATTCTTGAATGGCCCATTAATAATCCAATTACCAAAGCCCAATGGAAAGGCCCAATTAAAAATTAGGGTTTCTTACATGAAATGATGATTAGGGTAGTGTTCCTACTTAACCCATTAAGACCTTAACCCACTAGGGACTTAAGCCACTAAGGACTTAATCCATTAAGTCTAATATTGCTTAGATTAGTTTCTGCCAATGGTTATTATTTAATATTTCAAGTTATTAAATAATTCCTGTATGTGTCCCGATAAATTCTCTAAATTAGAGTTTTATTGGCATTAGGGTTTTCCAATCCAAATACTAGCCCATTTATCGATTTGTTGGGACTTTTGGTAAATTAGGGCTTTATTGGGCCTATTAGGCCCACTAGAATATCATTAAGCCCATTAGGGTTTTATTGGGTCAATTAGGGTCCATTAGGGCTTACAAGGCCCATTAGAGTTTCAAGCACCCTAAATGAATCAAACTCAACGAGGCAAGCACACCGCCACCCAACACGGTGGTCGGTGGCGGCAGCCACCACCCTACGGTGGTAAGCTAGCTAACACACATACTACCTAAGCTAAACATACACACATATATAAGTATATAACCACCTTGTGGTGGCTTGTGGTGGCGATTGGTGGCAGTGGGGTCTTTCATTGGGGTTTCCGGCCAAGCATCATTCCAACAGCCTCATACCAACACCACAATCACTTCTGGCTGTGAACAAGCCCAACCATCCCTCCAGGTGGCGTAAAATGATGTCGACAGCGGCAGCACACGACAAACACGACTGCAAACGAAGATAATGGAGAGTTTCTGGCCGGGAAACGGTGGCAATCCTTCACCAAAACCATGACCATAGTGACACAATAACTCCCAGAAGCAGAACGATGTTCACGACATCTAGCGTTGCAATGAACGATAGGGAAGAGAGAGAGAGAGAGAGAGAGGAAAAATGGTAGTGGGCGAAACAGCCGGCAGCAGCACCAACTAGCGACGACAATAGCCCGAACGGCGGCAACATCAACTACCCTGATGGCGGCAGGGGCTTCTCAGTGGTCCTCCGACTTCACAGACGAGGAACAATGACCGATGATGGAGGAGTTGGGAGGTGTGCGACCACAAACGAGAGGGATAAAGTGGAGAGGTGTAGCGGCTGAAGTTGGTTCGCTCGGGTTAGGGTTTGTGGAACCTTAATACCTGCCTCCATTCAATAAGTTGCCATAAAGACCATAACAGTCCCTCCATACCATTCTTCTTTCAAAGTGAACCCATAAGGTACCAGTTGAACCCTGCCTCTTAAATCCCTTACTAATTAAGTCCAACTTTTACCAAGTAGCCCCTCCTCCTACATTTATTTTCAAATGAAGTCAATAATTTACTATTTAGTCCTTGCCTCCACAAATATTTACAAAATCAATCCGAAACTCACACTTTTAACCCCCAACTTCGAAACTTGTGACAATTAGTTCCTCGAGACCATCCTTTGATATATAATTATTTATTTTAGGGCTACCATTTGTTCAGTAATTAATTTATTTATCTAATAAATAAACAGGGTGTTACAGAATCAATTCTTTTTAACAGTTGAAATTTCTATTTTTGTTTCATTATATCACATGTTCTTGTTTATGTTTACTAGAAAAGAGGAAGAAATAAGCCTCTTAGGTGATGACATTAAGAAGGATGACTTTAGAGAGTGGTTTTATATGTCACCTTAACAAGCGATTGACCACATGGGGGTGGGAGAAAATGAAAGTAGATCTATCAAGTACTAGTGTAGGGACTCGAAATTTAAGTTGCCAAAAAAGTTCAATTCATTTTGCTTATTAATCTGTACGTAGAAGGAAATTAAGATGGATTATAGTTGTGTTGTTTTAGTAAAGCAAGTACTAGTGAAGGGACTGAAGATGTAAATCACACTACAAGAATTATAGCCTTTAGCCGCGACACTATTACCGGCGACATTGACTTTTAACGGAAACAATTGCTAAAGTCGCCGCTAAAAGTCCCTGTTGCCGGTAATAGTGTCGCCGCTAAAGGCTTATCATCCGAATCCGTGTTTTCCTCCTCTGTTACATCTCAGCCGTTCGATTAAGTATCTAATCCAATGGTTGGGGTCTCATATCCGCACAAACCTAATATCGGCGACATTTTTTTCATCGCTAAAAGTGTAAAAAGTCGTCGCTAATAGTTACCTAAAAATGACGCGGTACCCTTCCCTCCATATTGTTGCCGCTATTGCCTATTGTCGCCGTTAAAGCCCTAGTCGTCGCCATTAAAGGGTCTCGCAGATAAAATAAAACACACGCAGTTTGCTTATTTCTTCCCAATTCCCTTCTGTTTGCTGCTACCGCCTCTTCCAATTTCCACCGAATTTGTGTTCAATTAGCTGATTCCAACAACATATCTTCCCAACATTGTGTGTGATTAGGGACCAAGGGTGGTTTGGGCTTATTGGGACTGATTTCTAGCTCCATCTATTGAAGAAAGGTAAGTTGAATTTCTTGTATCTCGTTGTATTTGTATGTTAATTTCGATTTCTAGCTGCATTTGATGATTAAATTGTAAGAAATTTTTCAATTTCAGTGTTTTTGGTGGTGTTGTGTTTGGGTTTACGAGTGAGGGTATTTTTGGGTGAAGACTAATTTTTCCGGCTACATATCCGTTGATTTCCACCACTACAGGCTCTATTATTTCAATTTTTTTTGAATTTGGTATTTATATATGAAAATTATGTGAAAATTGTCATATGTGAAAATTGTGTGCATATTTGATATTTGTATGAATATATGTGAATTTGGTGTATATATGACAATGTATGTGTGTTTGATGTATATGTGGTATATGAGTATTTGGTAGAAGTATATATATGATGTTATTATCTATATATATGTGAAATTATATGTGTTTGTTATAAGTAGGATGTTATTGTATGTGTATGTGAATGTATGTATGTTTGTTGTAATGTGGTATATGAATGTGAAATTTGTGTATTTGGTATAAATAGGCTGTTATTATCTATATATGTGAAATTATGTGTATTTGTTTAAGTAGGATGTTATTTTGTGTGTATGTGAATGTATTTGTATTTGGTGTATATGTGGTATATGTATGTGAAAGTATGTGAATTTCATGCTCTTATGTATTATGTAAAAGTATGTGGTTTTGGTATAAGTAGGATGCTATAATTGAAAAAAAAAATTATTGTTATAATTGGAAAAAAACACAAAAAAATGTTATAAAATTGTTTAAAAACTTATATACAAATACTAGAAAGTTTCTAGTTTCTTCCTAAACAATTTTTGGTATAAAATTCTTTATTTAATACTTTATTCATTAAAAACTAATTTGTAAACATATTAAAAAAACATACAATTTTTTTTCATACTCTTATGTATTATGTAAAAGTATGTGGTTTTGGTATAAGTAGGATGCTATAATTGAATATATATATATATATATATATATATATATATATATATATATATATATATATATATATATATATATATATATATATATTGTTATAATTGAAAAAAAAACACAAAAAAATGTTATAACATTGTTTAAAAACTTATATACAAATACTAGAAAGTTTCTAGTTTCTTCCCAAACAATTTATGGTATAAAATTCTTTATTTAATATTTTATTCATTAAAAACTAATTGATAGGCATATTAAAAGAAATAAACAATTTTTTTTTCATGCTCTTATGTATTATGTAAATCTATGTGGTTTTGGTATAAGTAGGATGCTATAGTTGAAAAAAAAAACAAATTATTGTTATAATTGGAAAAAAAAAACACAAAAAAATGTAACAAAATTGTTTAAAAACTTATATACAAATACTAGAAAGTTTCTAGTTTCTTCCTAAACAATTTCTGGTATAAAATTCTTTATTTAATATTTTATTCATTAAAAACTAATTGCTAAACATATTAAAAAAAACAAACAATTTTTTTTCATGCTCTTATGTATTATGTAAAAGTATGTGGTTTTGGTATAAGTAGGATGCTATAATTGAAAATAAAAATAAAAATGTTATGCATTATTATTTAGTGAATGACTATTGGATTCTCCGTATTCCCCATTACTCTCCATAATTAGTGATCATTATAACAAACATTATTATGAATTTTATGAGTGTAGTTATTATAACGCCCGTGTTTCTGGGCTTGCCATTTTTAGCAATGTAATAGTCTAGGTTAACCTTTGTAACCCAATTTGAAATAATAAAAATGTATTAGTTGTGAATTATGTGAATTATGTGATTTGTGTGTGTTTTCTTAATTATTATAATTTAATTGAATTAAGAATAAAATAAAGCGTCAAAATTTAAGTGTGGGATATGCCCGATATCTATGGATAATGATGTAGTAGTTGAATCGAGGTTTCTGAATATATATAAAACGCCCAAATCTGACTTCGTATGAGGAAGTTACGGTTTTCTGAAGTTTCGACTTGGCAGTATGCAACCTGAATACTCGATTTGAGATCGAGCGGTTTTTAGCCGAAACAACCTAAACGAGAATCGAAGATCTCGTTGTTACTAGTGAAATGATGGAAAGTTAGGCGAGAACGGACATCGGACGAAGAAGTTATGAATTTATAACAAAGTTTTCCTGTCTCGAACTTCTAAAAATAAATAATAAAAATAAATTCAAAATTATCCAATGGAGTCTAAATGAAAGTTGTAGAGTATGGTCTCACCTACGCGTGGATATAAAGAACGTCGAAAACGGAGCTTGTATGCGAAAGTTACGGATTTTTGAAGATCGTGGCACACATACCAAGCTTATCCGAAGTACGCCCAGCGTACCACTCGAGTGCTCCGGAGTCGTAAGCGAGGACGTAGAGGGCCGATGACGCAGGTGATGACGGCAACCGAGGCATTACGCCCAGCGTACCCCGAAGTTACGCCCAGCGTAACCCCGAGGCTCAACCCTATAAAAGGGGATGCGAAGGCAGCCTTAGTTCTTTTACAACTTCTTCCTTTCTCTCTAGATTTTTGTCTCGATTAGCGTGCCAATAATACCCCAAAGCCCCGGTAATATTCCCGAGCCCCGAAGTGAGATCCGAAGCCTCGAGGATCCCGAAGAGCGTTATTCCCGAGCCGAAGCCCTGCCCGCAAGGAGCCGGTTTTTGTGAAGATCTTCCAGATCTACGGAGACACACTACTTCTGCAAGCCGTAGTGCTGCCCGATCATCTTCTGATCAGGTGAGTGTGTAGTCACTTTCATTACAACGCAATATTATGAAGTATTTTATATAAAATATGTGCTATGTGTATATAATTTGTTGTTATATGTGTGAATGTATATTCACTCTCTTCTATCTCATAGGTCTGATTTAATTTCTATGAAATACGTGTTATGTGTGTATGCCTCATATGTTATGTGGAATATGTATTGATTAAAGCATGCTATACATGTTTTTAAACTATGTATACAAATGTATATTTTTATCTACTAATATGTTGGGTAGAACATGGGTGGATAATTGGTGTGTAATAAATAGATGAGAGGCTTCGGTGTTGTTGGTGTTATTCTAGTCATTCAGCAGATTATGGATGACGACCACAGACTATTCTAGATTGTCCTGTGGAACACTAGTAGGCTCATTACCTGTAGGTGTTGTGAACGACGTGTTCACCGGTGTACTCTATCCCCCATATGGTTGCCTTTAAGACACTTATTGTTGAGGAAGCCCCTCTGCAGTAATGTCCATCCCGATGAAAGAATCCTAGATTAGGTCCCTTATAATAGATGTTGTTTTAGGGACTTAAAGTGAGGATAACGGGAATGGGTAATCGGGTTATTGTTGATTGTTGAATTAAATATAATTATTTATTGTGGGTTGAAAACCCTACATGATCACCAGGCTCCCAAGCCTGACCCACTCAGTTTATTTGTATTACAGGAAGTGGCGCAATGGCATAAGATGGATGAATCATCAAGTTGTTTTGTTTACAAGTCTGTATATGTATATATTTGTTGAATGACTTGTAATGTTATCGTTTATGCTTTATGGTGTATACCGGATTATGACATCCCGATTTTTGATTATGAAGTGAAATCATATTTCTTTATGAAATGTTTTGATAAAAGATCTATTTTATCATGTTTTGTTTTTGGGAACAAATTCCGCATCTCTTTTAAAATCAAAAGGATTTACTCTGAAAATGTTTAAAAAGCATAAATGAAAACGGTCTTTTCTGGCCGAGATTTTGGGGATGTCACAGTTATGCACCAGTATAATGAGCATTCATATCATACATCACCTTTCATCTTCTTTGTCCAGTATAAATAGTGAATATTATGTATTGTAAAGTTTGATTATTTCATCACAAGTATTGGAATAAAAGTTCTCTCTACTCTCATGTCTTTCTTTACTCTATAATTTATCTTGTTATTTGATCATATTTTATAACACGTTATCAGCACGACTCTACCATAGAGCTCTAACTCCTTATTGTTCTTGTCATTTTCAGGTATGTATTTTTTATAATTTTACATGTACAATGCTTACAACTTATTTTATGGAATTTCTTAACTAACAATTCCTGAACATACAAGTCTTTATTTTGATTTCTATTTTCATTATGGAAAACAATGCTAGAGAAAACTTTCTCTAGTTTTCATACTACTAACATGCTCCTGCAGTAGCAATATCATGAGAAAGGTTTAAAATAAATATGAATTAATCTCATGTCTTCTTGTGGCTAAACAAAACAATGAGTTATTGATGAAAAATCACCAATCAATCCCGACCGATTCTAGTGCATTCCCTGAAGTGAATGCAACATCATATAATCATAATAGTCATGGGTCTAACTGAGGTTGTGGAGGTTATCATAATTATCATAAAAATAACAAGATTACAAGTAACCACCAGAAGTTGGAAAATAACAAAAATCCACATCCTAATGATAAAAGTGGTCAAGGCAAAAACAAAAGGTTGAAAATGTGTATCACTAATGTGGAGTGACCGATCATTGGTCTTGTACATGCCGCTTACCAAAGCATTTTGTTGATCTTTATCAAGATTTTCTAAAATATAAAGAAAAATATCGAAACAAAATTTATTCCAAGTGATATTCATGAAGATCAACTAGAAATGACACATTTAGATGTTGTCGATTTTCTTGTCTACCCGGAAAGGACAAGTGGTGATATGGATAGTGATTGATCAGAATAAATGTGTAGTTTTGTTTCATGACATTTATTATGTTTTTATGTCATGTTCGTTTCATGAGAAATGATGTCGTCACAATCTTCCCAAATTAATAAAATATGAATTTATTTCTCTAAGTCGAATGTTTCTTGTATTTTATTTATTTATCGAAAAAAATATGGGTATTCGCAAAAAAAATAAGAAAGATATATTTCTTACAGACAATGCAATAACACATAACATTTTTAATAATGAAAAATATTTTGCTTACTTATCAATTAGAGAAGCAAATGTTAATATAATAACATGTGATGCAAAAATGATTGAAGGCTCCGGAAGAGCGAATATAATATTACAACAATGGACAATAATTACATTTGGTGATGTATTATTTTCATTAAAATCACCAAGAAATTTATTAAGTTTTAAGGATATTCAGTCTAACGGATATCATATTAAAACAACTAATGATGGTAAAAAAAAATTATCTCAACATTACAAAAATGATATCGGGTAAGAAAGTTTTTTGGAAAAATTATTTGTATTGTCCTCCGGATTGTACTATACAAATATTACAAGATTTATGCTATTGAAAATAAAAAAGTTATGATAATACCTTCAAAGTTTGACATGACCGGTTGGGCCATCCTGGATAAATTATGATGCACAAAATAATTGAAACTTCAAGGGATCATTCCTTGAAAAACCAGAAGACTTTCAAGATAATAAATTGTCTTGTGTTGGATGCTTTTAAGGAAAATTAATTTCCCATCCATCATTGAACAAAGTTGGGTATGAAAGTCATAGTTTTAAGAAAGATTTCAAAGGGATATATGTGGACCAATTCAACCACCATGTGGACCATTTAGATATTTTATGGTTTTAATTGACGAGTCAACTAGATGGTCACATGTGTTGGTTGTCTAGTTGTAATTTGGTTTTTGCAAGATTACTTGCATAAATAATTAACTTATGGGCACATTTTCCCGATTACTCAATTATGAAAATTTGACCTGACAATGTTGGAGAATTACATCATAAGCTTTTAATGACTATTGCATGTCGATTAGGATAAATATTGAACATCATGTTGCATATGTTCATACACAAAATGGTTTAGCTGAGTCGTTAATCAAACACATTTAATTAATTGCAAGACCATTACTAATGCATTATAAACTTCCTACATTGACATGGGGCATGCAATTTTACATGCAACATCATTTATACGCATCAGGCCAACCAATTATCATTAGTTATCCCCTATTCAATTGGTTTGCAGCCAGGAACCAAATATTTCCATCTAAGGACATTTAAATGTGCAATTTATGTACCCATTTCTCTACCTCAAAGAAGAATGAGAATTTATGTTGGATATGAATCTCCATCTATAGTAAAATATTTAAAATCATCAACTGGAGATTTGTTTATAGCTATATTTGATGATTATTATTTTGATGAATCATATTTTCCAACATTAGGGGAAGAAATAAAGAAGCTGGAAAATAAAATATCTTGAAAGGAATTATCATTTTTAGTTTTAGATCCTCGTTCAAGTCAATATGAACTTGAAATAAAAAAAGATAATTCCTTTACAAAATGTAGCAAATCAATTGCCAAAAGCATTTACTGGCCCAAAGAGAGTAACAAAGTCTCAAGTACCGGCTATAAATACTCCAATTAGAATAGATATCTCAGAAGGAAAAAATACAACTACAAATGAATCTAAGGCACGCCTGAAGCGTGAAACACCAACCGGTTCCAATGATAAAAACTCTCGAAAAGGAAAGGGAGCAAATATAATTAATGGTCCAAAAGAGAAAACAAAATCTCTTGAAAAGATTAATGAAACTCTAGAAGAGGCCAATAACATAACAAAAGAATATAAGGTACCTGAAAAAAATGAAAATGATAAGATCTCAATAAATTATATCATGACAGGATTAACATGAAACTGAAATAAGATAGACGTCGATGATAAAAAAAATTTATATCATGTTGCGCGCGAGATTATGAAGAAAATGAGGATCTTGAACCTAAATCCATTAAGGAATGTAGGAATAAAAAAAATATTGGCCAAAATGGAAAGATGAAAAAAATAAAGAGCTTAATTCTCTTAATCAACGAAAAGTTATTGGACCTGTAGTCCGTGCACCAAACAGAGTAAGAACAGTGGGACACGAATGGGTATTTGTGCGCAAAAGAAACGAGAAAAAATGAAGTTGTGAGATATAAAGCAATACTTGTTGCACAAGGTTTTACCCAAAGGCCCAAAATTGATTATGAAGAAATGTATTCTCCGGTAGTTGATGCAATTACATTCAGTTATTTTATAATTTTAACAACATATGTAAAACTGGAGATGTGTCTAATGGGTATATTTACCGCCTATTTATATGGTTCACTTGAAAATGATATTTATATGAAAATCCCAGAAGGGTTTAAGTTGCCAAAAGCACAAACTTCTAATTCTCGTGAAGTATATTTGGTAAAATTAAATAAATCTTTTTATAGATTGAAACAATTTAGCCGTATGTGCTTCAATTGTTTTATTACATTTCTGTTGAAAGAGTGCTATAAAAATGATCCATTAAGCCCATGTGTATTCATAAAAAGCTCCATATAAGAATTTATCATAATTGATTTTATTATAGATGATTTGAACATAATTGGAACTCCTAGAGAATTGGAAAAGGTCACTTCTTATTTAAAAGAAACTTTTGAAATGAATGATCTTGGTAAGATGAAATTCTATTTGGGTCTTCAAATTAAGCATGCAAAAATGGAGTTTTTGTACATTAATATCTAGAAAAGGTGCTAAAAGGTTTTATATGAATAAATCATATCCATGAGTAACCTAAAGGTGGTAAGGCACTTAGATGCCAAAAAGGACCAATTTCAGCATCATAAAAAACATGAAAATCTTCTTTTTCCCGAAGAACTATATCTTAGTGCTATTGGTGCACTAATATATCTTACTATTAATACATGACCTGATAAATCTTTTGTCGTAAACTTATTAGCAAGATATAGTTCTTGTCCAACAAGAAGATATTGGAATAGAATCAAACATATTCTTTGATATCTTCGAGATGTTGGATATTTATCTAATCCACATAAAGCTCGATCCCAAACAGGTTATTTATTCACTTGTAGAGGTAACGTAATTGCTTGTCATTTTGTTAAACAAACTTTAGTTGCTACTTGCTCTAACCATGCAGAGATTATAGCAATTTATAAGGCAAGTCATGAATGTATTTGGTTAAGAAATTTAACTCAATACATTTGCAAGAATTGTCGTCTAACTTCTAACAGGGATGTTCCAACCATACTATATGAAGATAATACAACTTGTATAGCTCCATTTAAGGAAGGATTTATCAAAAGAGACAGAACCAAGCATATATCACCAAAGTTTATTCACTCATGATCTTCAAAAAGAGTGGGGCATCAACATCTAGAAAATTCAATCCAGTAACAACTTTCCTGATTGGTTTACTAAAACACTTCCTACATCGAAATTTGAAAAGATGGTATGAAACATTGCTATGTGGTGCTTCAAGAAAATCATGTGATGTGCTAATCAGGAGGAGTTGGAAACATATTGTACTCTTTTCCTTAGCTATGTTTTTCCCACTGGGTTTTCTGAGCAAGGTTTTTAACGAGGCAATTGTTTCCAATATCTATTATTAATCATGTACTCTTTTTCCTTAATAAAGGGTTTTTTCCATGAGGTTTTACCAAATAAGGTTTTAACGAGGCACGATACAATCGACATTCAATGGGGAGTGTTATGAATTATTATTTAGTGAATGACTATTGGATTCTCCGTATTCCCCATTACTCTCCACAATTAGTGAACATTATAGCAAACATTATTATGAATTTTATGAGTGTAGTTATGCACCATTATAATGAGCATTCATATCATACATCACCTTTCATCTTCTTTGTTCAGTATAAATAGTGAATATTATGTATTGTAAAGTTTGATGATTTCATCACAAGTATTGGAATAAAAGTTCTCTCTACTCTCATGTATTTCTTTACTCTATAATTTATCTTGTTATTTGATCATATTTTATAACAAAAAATAAATTATTGTTATAACTGGAAAAAACGCAAAAAAATGTTATAAAATTGTTTATAAACTTATATATAAATACAAGAAAGTTTCTAGTTTCTTCCCAAACAATTTTTGGTATAAAATTCTTTATTTTATTTTATTCATTAAAAACTAATTGCTAAACATATTAAAACAAACAAACAATTCTTTTGGTCATCGACATAGGAAATTCAAATCTGAACATCCCCAAAGTGATGAAAATAGAGAATTTCGTAATTGGTTTCATGAAAAGGTAATATAAATTAATAAACAAATTTGTTTCATTGATCTAACGAATACATAATACATAATAATTTATAATTGCTAGGACAATCAAATAAAAATAGAAAACTCTCTAGAATTCCACAAAGAGTTGTCAGCTCTTGCAATGGGTCCGTAAATGAATGCTTATTCTCACACCGCATGCATAGTCAATGGTGTTAGATTTATGGTACTTAGTCGTGACGCACAACGTACAACACAAAACTCTGGGGTTTTAGCGGTGGGTGAGAAAGGCAAGAAATATTACGGCCAGTTAGAAGAGATTATAAAGTTGAGGTACACACATGATTATTCAACTATGTTATTTCATTGCAAGTGGTTTAATACTCGAACAAGAGTTATTTCTAGTGATAATTTCACTAGTATCGACACACGACGCGAAGCATACAAAGATGATCAACTCATATATGCTTCACAAGCCAAACAATAATCAACGATGTGTTGTCGAGCATGTTAATCATCAAAGTATTTGGGATCTACCATCGAACGATGATCGTGTCCAAAATGTTGACAATGGCTCACACGAAAATGTAGACAATGTCGATGTAATTCAAAATATCTCTTCATCCGATGCTCCACTTTTTATCGATTTCAGCATGTACTTTCAAAACATTTGTAGATTCATTGTTGATGTAGAAAGTGCAACTGAAGTTCCTCCGCCAACTGGTAGAGTCAATGATGTTTCTGATTGCGAGACTGATTACGATGAGACCGATTTTGATTATGATACCGAAGAAGACACTGAAGGATATGAGGAAGATTCTGATTAGAATAGTTATTATGTAATACTTGTTTGTAATATGAACTTTATTTGGATTTCTAGTTTAAATAGAAATCTTTCTTCTGATATAAATGTTTATTTCTATGTAATGTGTATTTGTAATAAAAATTGTATTTGTATATCTTATAATTTTTCAGGAAATAATGACAATATGGCTTCTGTTTATGTATACCATGGCTACTGTTATGGGTCGTGGACACGGGGGTGATGGAGCTGAGGACCCACCTCTCCCAGTTGGTAAAGGTGCTGGTCATCACGAGCAGGACGTAAGTCGTATTATGAATTTTTATTTACTATTTTTGTTTAGTTGTTATAAATTAAATACCGTTTCTAATAATTTTTAGTTACATTTTTAGTTAAGCAACGTGCATGAAGGAAAGTTCGAGGCAAAGCGAAAAATATAAAGATTGAAAAAACGATCTTACGAAACCAGGGCAAACCGATTAGCATGGAATATGATAAGGATATCACATTTGATCTAATAGGTGAGCCGAAAGACTTGTTTTCCCGAGAAGTTGGAAAAACAATGTGGCAGATGGTCCCTTTTGATAAATGGAGTTGGAAAAAAGTTTCCCCTGCAATACACAACACCATCTTACAACATTTAGCGGTAATTATTTAGTTAAATATATTTTATATGGTTAACTATAATTGTTTTTACTTGGTTAACTTTTTTGTAGAAAAAGTTTGATTTGGATCACATGAACCAGGATGTACAAGCTAATATGTTGACAGAGAATTTTCAAGCAGCTTTGTTAAAAGGTTATCGAGAACGTAAAGCTGACGCAAAAGAATATTTTATGTTAGTCGGAGGGTATGAAGATATCCCGGGAGCATTAGCCAAACCTCAAGAGGGTATGGAAGTTGATAATTGGAAGAAAGCAGTTGAGTATTTCCAAACAGATGAACACATAATTGCTTCAGAAAGGAACAAAAAAATCCGTGAAATGCAAACAAATGTGAATCATGGGGGGTCGAGCTCGTATAGCAGTACTTGTTATAAGAATGTAATGTACGATACATGTAATTATTTATTTAAAATATAATCTAATTTTTAAAGTTAAGCAAAACCTTAAGAGAGTGGAAACGTTTCGTAAAGCTCATACCGATAAGAATGGTGTATTTGTTACTGCTGAGGCGGAACAACAATATGTAAGTATTTAATTATAATTTTATCATATAAATAAATGTTTATTTATACTTAATTGTTACTTACTTTTGGGAGTTACAGAATCGGTTAGTTAAAGATTTGTTAAAACAAACTCAAGGTGAAAGTGAGTTAACACCCGCTCAAGAAAGAGTTGTGTTTGAGAAACTATTAGGAGAGCGACATGACCATATTAGAGGCATTGGGCGTAAACCTTCTGCCGTCCTGCCGATTCCACAGCCTTTTCAACCATCACAGGTAAAACAATCTACTTTGGTTTTGTGGTGATTATTTGCTAAAAAGTTTGGTAATTAGGTTTCTGTCCCAAGTGCAAAAAATAACAACGTACTTTGGTTTTTTGTCTTAGTTTAAAAATAGCAATCTACTTTAGCATCGTAAAATGCATGTTGCTTTGGTAATTTTGGTTTTTTGGTGCTTATTTGCTAAAAAGTTTGGTAATTAGGTTTTTGTCCCAAGTGCAAAAAATAACAACATACTTTGGTTTTTTGTCTTAGTTTAAAAATAGCAATCTACTTTAGCATCATAAAATGCATGTTGATTTGGTAATTTTGGTTTTGTGGTGATTATTTGCTAAAAAGTTTGGTAATTAGGTTTTTGTCCCAAGTGCAAAAAATAACAACGTACTTTGGTTTTTTGCCTTAGTTTAAAAATAGCAATCTACTTTAGCATCGTAAAATGCATGTTGATTTGGTAATTTTGGTTTTGTGGTGATTATTTGCTAAAATTTTTGGTAATTAGGTTTTTGTCCCAAGTGCAAAAAATAACAACGTACTTTGGTTTTTTGTCTTGGTTTAAAAATAGCAATGTATTTTGATAGTTTTTGTTTATGTTTTATAATTTAACTTATAAGTTTATATATGTTGTTATCAATTATGTAGTTGGAAAATCTTCGTACAATGCTCAACGACCCGACATGTAGGGATGAGCTTTACTCGTTTTTTCAATCCCAAAATAATTGAGGAAGCGATGGCAACGAAGATGATGGTATGTAGGGATGAGTTTTATTTGCATACATTGTCACGCTTTGTTACTTGGTAGATTGTAAAACTTTGGTTGTTTTTTGTAATTATCGGTGACACTAATATCGGGCGACATTATTATTTTTATATATTTAATCGGATGTTATGTAATTACCGGGTGACATTATTACTTTTTATATTTAATCGGATATTATGACTTTTGATATTTAATTAATTATAATCGGACGTTTGTTTTGTAATTAGCGTCGACACTATTATTTTTTTATATTTAATCGAATGTTGTTATGTAATTACCGACAACATTATTACCGGCAACCAAAATCGTTAATTAAAAATTTTTTTTAAAAAAAAATTGTTATTACCGGCGACATCTGTTATTACCGGCGATTATGTTATTAGCAGCGACATGGTCATTAGCGACGACATCTCTCATTAGCGGCGACATGTTGATCAACAACGACGAAGTAGTAGCGGCGCCTTATTACCAACGACGCGTCGCCGCTATTACTATTACCGACGACAACTTGACTTATTACCGACGACTTTTGTCGCTGCTAATGATCATTTTCCTTGTAGTGTCATTAAAAAAATCAATTCATTTTGATGTGATTGGAGTATGTACACAGTCAAGGGCGAAGCTTTATAGGGGAAGGGGTGACACAACCCCCTCATGTTCACCGATTTTTATACATATTATATCCCCCCCCCCACCCACCCACAAATCAAATGTTGAAGTTCCACCCCTGTTAACACAGTTTCGAAGGAATGTAAGCTTATACTTATAATTCTTTATTCTCCTGATTTTCATACAACAGGGGAATAGGAAGTTGTGGCTACGATCGTAAGTATTACAAGCTGCAAAATTAAGTTAATGTGAGATATCCAAGAAGTTGTGATGCCATATGGAGCTGCAATCAACATGATTGATCTGAGATGTATTGGAATTTAGACTAAGGGCACTATGGTCCATTTACAATGTTTTTTTAATTATAATGATTTAACATTATGAAAATGAATTATAATTCAAAAAAATTATAAAAAAATAGATTTGGGTATATATGATATTAAAAAACATTAAGAATGACAAACACGATATATAGAGTTTAGGTCGGGCAAATACGTTATTTAGATGTTTAGCAATGACATATACAAAATTTTGCCTTAAAATTAATTTTGTTCACATATCATTTCTAATTTCAAAATTGATTCTTTCCATTTTGAAGATAGCCCTCCTAAGTTAGTGTAACGCCCCATTTCTGGTATGTGTAACATCCCGAAATCCAGGTAAAGCTATTTAACCCTTCCATTTTATCAAGTTGTCAAATTGGTCCCTTGTGAGAGTTATTGTAGCAAATGAGTACGTTGGGCATACTGGGGAATACACTGCGCGTACTCATGCGCTTATTTTGGAAGCGGACTTGCCTAGGTACGTTGGGCGTACCCAGGGTTACGCTGGGCGTAATGGGTCCAGATGCAAAACCTAAATGTTTGGCTTGTGCACTATTTAAAGGATGCTAAGGCTCATTTCCCTGCCTCTATCCAGAGAGTGAAACCCTAAGAGAGAGCCTTCCATTGTCCATAGCTTGAGTGTGTGTGTGTGTGTGTGTTATGGAGCTAAAAGTGTCTTGGTGTGTTAGTAAAGAAGAATGAGAAGAGCTTGTGGAGGCTAGGGCTTGAAGTGCAAGGTTGGATCTGAGATCTTCAGAGAAAGGAGCTTCATCTAGAGGTATAAAGTTCAAAACTTTCCTCTTTATTTGGTTTGATGTTGCATGGACCATTTCTAGGGTTATAGTCCCAAAGGTGGAGACTTTAAGAGTGTAATGTGCTCCATGGACCTAGATCTATCCCATTTCAGTGGTATTTGTGTTATAGATCCATAAAGTTTTCATCTTGGTCGTTAATATGAGGTCATGCTAGAGTTATGAGCTTTCTAGAGTTGGGAAATGGAATATTATGGGTGTTAGTGACTTGTCCAGCCATGTAAAGGCTTAAAGTCACCAACTTTATGGATTAAGAGGTTTAGAAATGGTCACATCTAGAAGTTGGACGTGGGTGTTAACTGTTTAAGACCCTAAAATCTTAGAGTCTGAAACTGGGAGTTACGCGGGGCGTAATCCCAGTACACGCAGCGTAAGGGGTCGCACACCCCGTTTCTGTGAAGACACCAGGTATGCCCAACGTACATATTTGGTACGCGCTGCGTAACCCGGAGAGTTGACTTTTTTTGACTTTTAGGGTTTGGTCAATTTTAGGGTCTTGGAGCCATGAGAGGGGTAAAATGGTCTTTCACCCTTATGAGAGTACTAAGAGAAGTAATAGTCTAGCCTTGAGAGATGTATTGATTTAGAGTGTTTATTTCATATGATTAGGCGGAGGCTAGACCAGATTTTTACAGAGTTCGAGATTACCGAGTTACCCAAGGTGAGTCTTCTCACTATACTTTACCTAGAGTGGTAATTAGAGTTATATGATAGAGTATTTGTATGTTTTTGCATGATGAGATTTCTATGTGTTTTATGCTATGTATGTTATAGAGTTTATAGAGTTTGGACCGTAAGGTCCACAGAGTTAGGGACAGAGGGCCCACCAGAGTTATGGGACCGGAAGGTCCCATTGAGATACATTGACCAGAGGGTCAAACAGAGTTATAGCCTCGAGTGGCTAATATGTGTTGCGTGTGGTATTTTGAGGAACTCCCTAAGCATTTATGCTTACAGTGTTATGTTATGTGTTTCAGGTACCAGTGAGGATCGCGGGAAGGCGCCGGCTTGATCAGTATACACTTGAGGAGTTTTTACATATTATGATCTTGGGATGTGATGTTATGAACTCATTATGTGATATAATGATGTTTTTATAACAATTATGAATGAAAATGTGTTTTTAAAATGTGAAAAATTATTTGAAAATTTGGGTGTTACAAGTTGGTATCAAAGCCTTGGTTTGAGTGATTCGGGTGCACCTTCGGGCGTATCTGAACTCAAACTGAGGATTAAAGAGATTTTCAAAATAAAATTCACAAAATTTTTCTCAAGAGTAAACGGTTTTTGAAAGAGCAGAGCAGAGCAGTGTGTACGATCAGCCAGCGCCCGAACGGTGATTTCCCAAAATACCTCTACATTATGAGTTATGAGATATGTTATGATATAATATGCATGCTAGAGTAGGCTAGGTATTCTTATTAGCACTAGAGTGGCTTGATTTGTGATGCCTTAGCCTAGGGATTTTGCTGCTAGGAGATGCTTGAGAGTGAATAGATAGCAGCGAGGAGCTTATGAGAGATCTACTAGAGGGTAGAGTATGTATGGAGAAAGTAGAGTACTTGGGACTTGGGATCCTAGGAGGAGGACTTGGGATGAACATTGATGCGATGTGGACTGTAGTATTGGGCCCGTACTACTGAAGACACCAGAGCAGTGCGCATCCCAAGTAAGAATCCTCGGGGTACCATGGATCGAGTAGGTTCAGGTTATCGAGTGCGTGTATGTTCGAGCGAGTCTTTGATATGTTTTATTTTGTATTTCAGAGACATCATGGTTGGGATACGCCACAGACCAGGGACCAGCAGGGTGAGTGATGAGGAGCTCCGCCAGATGATTCATGAGGAGGTGGATGCGGCCATCCGTGCGGAGATTCCAGAGATGTTTGGGTCTATCAAGACCACTCTGATTGAGACTTTTGATGAGAGATATGCGGCATTTACTGAGGCTGCAGCCGCTGCAGCGACTGCAGCTGTTGCTGCTGCCAGACCTCAGGGTGGCGATTCGTTGCTGTTCCGGGAGTTCAGCAACACGAAGCCACCAGAGTTTGATGGGACGCAAGATCCGATTACTGTGATGAAATGGGTTTCTGATATTGAGGGATGCTTCTATACGTGTTCATGTCCAGAGCATCTGAGAGTCCGGTTCGTGCTGAACCAGCTTCTCTTGGGAGCGAAGGACTGGTGGAAGTTTGTGACGACAAACTTTTCTTCTGCTGAGCTTGCTGCGGTGACCTGGGAGAGGTTCACTGCTATGTTTCGTGATAAGTACGTTCCCCCCGTGGAGAGGGAACGTTTGGCCCAGGAGTTTCTGACCCTCAAGCAGGGTACTGAGTCTGTTACTGTGATCACCAGGATGTTCCATGAGAGGGCGATGTTCTGCCCTGAGCATGTGTCTACCGAGCAGGCACGTATGAGACGGTATCTGAGTATTCTGAGGAGGGATATATGAGAGTTCGTGGCGAACTCGATGTACCATACATTTGCTGAGCTTCAAGAAAACACCCGGAAGAGGGAGATTGAGCTCGAGAATCAGGTCAAGGAGGAGGCGGGGTCTCAGGGGAGGGATCAGCGACAGGCACAGTCCCAGCCGACTGCCAAGCGAGCTAAGCCTGCCGATTCGAGATCAGGAACCAGAAGGGCCACACTTGTGGCAAGTGCGACAAGATTCATGAGGGGGTATGCAGAGCAGGGTCTTGCTACAAGTGTGGCAAGGAGGGGCACATGGACAAGGATTGCCCCAAGGGGTTTACAGTTTGTTTTCACTGCAACTAGACCGGACACCGGAAGGCCGAGTGTCCGCAGTTGCGAGGGTCAGCTCAGGGAGCTTCTCAGGGATCTGTCCCTGCTGCGATTCGAGCTACGGAGAGTCGGCCGGTGAAGGTCGAGGCACCGAAGGCTCGTGGGAGAGCCTTCCAGTTGACAGCGGAGGAGGTCTGCGCAACACCTGATGTTGTGGCTGGTATGTATTCTTTCATCTATTTATTTTTAGTCTGTGGTGTTATGCTTATATTGTGATATGCGTAGGTACATTTCTTGTGTGTTCTGTGCCTGCTTTGGTATTACTTGACTCGGGTGCGAGTCGGTCTTTTGTGTCAGTAGCCTTTAGTCAGCACATCAGTATCCATCGAGAGGTGTTGATTCGACCTTTGCGAGTTTCCATAGCTGACGAGAGAGCAGTGCATGCCACTGATGTGATTCGTGGATGTGTTCTCAAGATCTTTGGCGTTGAGTTTCCGATTGATTTGGTCCCGATTGCTATGGGAGATGTCTATGTCATCGTGGGCATGGACTGTTTGAGCAGATTTGGAGCGGTTATCGACTGCTAGCGACAGCTGGTGACCATACGAGACCCTAGTGGGGGAGTTCTTACGGTTTATGGAGAGGGTACCCATTCTAGGACGACATTTTGTTCAGCCGCAAGAGCAAGGCAGAGTCTACAGCAGGGCTATAATGGGTTTGTGGCTTGTGTGGTGGATACAAGGGTAGGTGCAGAGAGACCGAAGACGGTCGATGAGGTCCCGATAGTGCGTGAGTTCCCGACAGTTTTCCCCGAGGAGTTTTCGGGTGTGCCTCCCGAGAGGCAGGTGGAGTTCCGTATTGATTTTGTCTCGGGGGCAGCGCCTATGGTCAAGGCGCCCTATCGACTTGCACCTCCAGAGATGCAGGAGTTATCCTCGCAACTTCAGGAGCTGCTGGGAAAGGGTTTTATACGGCCGAGTAGCTCGCCGTGGGGAGCGCCGATCCTTTTTGTCAAGAAAAAAAATGGCTCACACTGGATGTGGATTGATTACCGGGAGTTGAACAAGCTGACGGTCAAGAACCGTTCCCCCTTACCGAGGATCGACGATTTGTTTGATCAGTTGCTGAAAGACCCCAACTTTCGTATTTCTGAAAGACCCAAACTTTCATACTTCACACTATTATTACCCCAAAACATGCTACTTGCATATTCATAAAAGCAATATTTTACATTGATAAAGAGGTTATAGACTACTGGATACAAACCGACTATTACAAAGTGTTATATATTACATAACTACCCAGGATACTATACATTTATACATAAATGATCCCTAAATACAAAAGTAATATTACAACTATTCTAAACCTTCCAACAGTATATGACTATACTGGTTACTTATCTCCTGCAAATTTGTTAAACATTGATAGGGTAAGCGGTGACGCTTAGTGAGTTCAATAATAGATACAATATTACGTTATGCCATATATATACATCAATATGGCAGAAGCAAAGAGGAACAATAAAGACATATGTGAAATCATGTGACAGGCATTCATATCAATTAAAGACTTTTTTCAAAGATATACTTTTCAATGCTTGATATACATCAATAAAGTTCAGCCCAAATGGCATAGAAGATATACAAATTTTTGAATATCATTTTGCTAGCATATACAGGCTTTTAGCCCTACCTAGCCCATTACCAATATCAAAAGTTATACGAGACATGCTCTACATGGCCAAAGACTCAAAGTCAATACCAGAATATCACAAGAAAGCACCTTGTACATATAACACATAACATACAATTGTTTCTATATATTGAACTCACCTTGAATTAACCGGGGGTCAAAATAGTAATTTGGGCAGCACTTCAGCTTTAAATATGACTTTCTATGTTGAAAATCGGGAGCTTAATTAAAAATCGAGCTCTGCGAAGGTAGAGCTTCAAAACCGAAAAGATAAATTTTTTGGGCTTCTCAGGAGTCTCGGGGCGTGTTTCGTCCTTTGGAATCAGTTCCGGGGCTTCGGGGGAAGTCGGAATAGTAAAAATATCAAAAAGGGGGGGTGAAAATGCCAAATTTCTAAAGTTACCCAAGAAGGCTCGTAGGCCTCCCTTTTATAGGCCTAGAATGCGAGGGTCGGTCCGAGAAGGGGGAGTCAGCGAGAAAGATGGTAGCGAGGGAGAGAGACACACGAGGGGGGAAGGGTGAGTCAGCAGCGAAGCAGCTCGGTGGCAGCAGCAACGAAGGGCAGGTGGTGGGCGCGAGCTTCGGACTCCGGACCAAACACGCGTCGGACGCAACGAGGCGCGTCGGAAGATCATTGGACCGCTCCATCGGTCGAATCAGCATGCGACACACGTTGCTTCTCAGACGCTCCACGCAGCAGCTTCGTACACGTGGCCAGCTTAGAGCGAGGGTGACGTGGCTGGCACTATTCATGCGAATTTTCTCGAAAAATGTACCAAATCTTGTCAAATCCATAACTTTCGCATACTAGCTCCATTTTTTACGTTCTTTATATGCACGCGTAGATAAAATTATGCTCTACAAATTTCGTTTAGGCTTCGTCGACTAATTTTGAGTTTAATTTTAATATTATTATTTTTAACAGACCGGGACAGAAAATCCGTAAAAAATTCATAGCTTCTTCATCTGACGTCCGTTTCGTCAGACTTTTTACCTTTGTACTACAAATGACGAGACCTTCAATTTTCATTTAGGTTGTGTCGGCTAAAAATCACTCGATCTAAAATTCGAGTTTTTAGTTGTCTAATGCTAAACTGAAAATTCGAAAAATCATAACTTCCTCATATGAAGTAAGATTTTTGCGTTCTTTTTATCGAACTTCTCGGTTTAACGAATACTACAACTTTCATTTAGATTACTAAGGCTAAAAAGTAGTTTATCAAAAACTCACTTTCTACGTCATTCGGCGTCGTGCCGGTTTTGTCGCGGATCTTCGATTGGTCATAACTTCTTCGTTATAACCTGGATTTCGCTGAGGTTTTCGCCTAAATGTTTCTAGCGAGATTATCTACAACTTTCAATAATAAAATTTTACTTATTTCAAATTTTATATTTTCGCTATATTTCACTGTTTGGCTTTTAATCGGAATCTCATAAGACTTCCAATATTTTATGAGTGATTCTAAACATAGTTTTACTTCATTTCTAGTAAAAACTATCTGTTAGAACTCAACATTCAAATTCACATAATATTTCGTAATATTATTTACTTAAAACACGAATTCAAAATGTGTATGTTACAAATACCTCCTCCTTTTGAGGATTTCTTCCCCGAAATTACGTCGATTAAAATAAATGGGAATATTTTGCTTTTATCTCATTCTTATTTTCCCAAGTATAATTTGGGCATCGATTGCGTTTCCACTTGACAAGCACCAACTCTACTTCTTTATTACATAGATTAGTTATTCTTTTATTCACGATCTCTTCCAGCTCTTCTACATATCTTAACTTATTATCCAATTTCACTTCGGATAATGGAACTATCTCATCATTGATGCTTAAGCATTTGTACAGATAGCTCACATGAAACACATCATGAATACCTGCCAAATCTTCAGGCAATTCTAAGCGGTATGCTTGCTTTCTAATTCTCTGGATGATTTTGAAAGGACCAACAAATCGAGGGCTTAGTTTTCCTTTCTTCCCAAATCGCATAATGCCTTTCCATGGGGATAACTTCAGCATTACAAAATCACCCACTTGAAATTCTATGGGTCGTCTTCTCTTTTCTGTATAGGACTTCTGTCGATCCTGGGCCGCTTTCATTCTTTCTCGTACGATTTGAATTTTGTCGGTGGTGTCTTGAATCATTTCAGGGCCTCCAAGGATCTTTTGTCCTACATCACGCCAACATAATGGTGTACGGCATTTGCGGCCATATAATGCTTCATATGGTGGCATTTTGATTGAAGTGTGGTAACTGTTATTATATGAAATTCGACAAGAGGCAAGTATTTATCCCAGTTACCACTGAACTCCAAGACACATGCACGAAGCATATCTTCTACTGTTTGGATTGTTCTCTCCGTCTGACCATCTGTCTTGGTATGATAAGAAGTGTTGAGACCAACTCGAGATCCTAATTCACGTTGCATACTCGCCCAAAAGTGAGAAGTGAAGCGAGTATCACAATCGGAAATAATCTTTAGTGGCGAACCATGTCTCGCCACAATTCCTTCCAAGTATACTTGCGCGTATTTCTCTATTGGAGTATATTTTCGTAGCACAAGAGTTCTGCGTGGTTCTTTGATAACCAATCTATGCCGAGAATAATATCAAACTTGGGCAAGGAGATATGAATTAGGTTAGCAAGAAGATTATAACCTTTAATTCCTATGGTACTATCTCTATAGACTTTATCAGCAAGTAATGATATACTTCCTATGTCATCTATATGAAATGATTGGACAATTGTGTAACAAGTAATTTGAAAAGAATGTGTGAATTTATTGTTAGATTAGTGTCTAAGTCCATAACTGTTTTGGTATGTACTTGACCCGATTATGAGCATGGTCCTTTTGGGTTGCCTTCACTATAGCAATATGTAGGATGATTTAAGGAGAGAAAGGTTTAAATATGATTTATTAATATATTATGAGAATAATATATTAAAGGAGAAATCATATTGTTTAATTAATATTAGTCAAGAATTAATTGTTAATTAATTTTGTGGCTAAAAGAGATTAATTAAACTTAGGGGACTGAAGTTGTAATTATAAGATAATTATAATTGGGCTATGGATCACCAAATAATATATAGGTTGGACGAATTCTATGGGTAGCCCATTAGAAATCGTCCAAGGGATATGTTTAAGGAGTCCATGGGCTGCTTAGGGCCTAAGCAGTCAAATTAGGGTTTCCTAGTTGTAAACCCTAATAGCCTACATGTATATAAAGGGCCCCTATGCCCCAAAAACGAAAACAACACTTCCATTAGGGTTTCCAGCCGTTTTTGGTGCCTCCCTTTCTTCTCCTCTTCATCCAAGTTGCATATGGTGTTTGTGACTCCATTAGAGGTACTACACTTGTGGTACTTGCTTTCAAGAGCTAAGGAAATTCAAGGAACTAGTTGTTATTGCTATATAACAACAAAAGGTATGTATTCTAGCTTTATATATGAATTTCGAAAATTATAGTAGCATGCCAGGTTTCTTTTTGTGTTCATAAAGCTGTATAACTAATAGTGAAAACATAGATCCAATACTAGGGTTGCATGCACACAGAGGATTGTTTGTATTAAACCCATCAGTGGTATCAGAGCCATTGGTTTTGTTTTCAATTAGCTTTTATTCAAATTTATGAACTTGACATATTAGGGTTTATGGCTAATGAACCCTAAAGGCTAGGCATTTTTCGCAATTAGGGTTGCTAAACCCCAGATGGCGATTTTTGCTAGGGTTTCCCAAATCCTTTCCTTAGCCTCCAAGATTTTGAAATCTAGGGTTTTCCAACCCTTGGATTTCGAAATTACCTCCTTCCCCAAGGTTAGATCCTAAATTTTAGGGATTTGGATAATCCCATATCTTGTAATTATCTTTTAATTGTTAAATATGGTAATTAAAGATCTTGAATTATCCCATCCCTTATTTTCGAGATTTAGAGAGGGATTCAAGGGATTTGGATATCTTAGATGTATAATTGGTAATTATCCTCATGATCTAGATAATCCCTTGTGATTTAAGAATTTAAATTAATTGTTTAATTTATGGTAATTATTAAATCAACAGTTTTAATATTTAAAATTTTAATTTAAATGTCTCAAATTCAAAATTTTAAGTGAGATTAAAACCTAATTGTTTTGAAGAGTTTCAAAACTTGCCCTCAAGTTATGGAATTTAAATTGTTGATTAAAAGTTAATTTTGAAAGTCTAAAATCCAAAACCCTGATTTTGAAAAGTTCAAATTAAACCCTTATGGTTTTATTAAATTAATTAAGTGTATAATTAAAAGAGATTTAATAAATCCATAATGATTTTGGTTAATTAAAAGTATAATTTAAACCACCTAGTATTTTAAAAGTGTAAAATACACCCTATACTATATATGACATTAAAAGTCTAATATTATATATGTATGAGTAAACAGTCAGTCTTACCGTTAGTAGGCCTCATTCACGAAGCTGGACTATAAGGGGTGTTTAAGGAAATTGCCTATAAAATGGCGATTGAATGGGTATCCACTCTTACCCACCGCACTCTTGACTAGTGGAGGGTCGTTAGCCGAACGGGTAGGATAGGACAGAAACCTTCCATTATAAGTATAATGAAGTACAAAGTAACTAAATGCTGTTTTTTCAAATTCCCAAATCATAGTTACTTTAGGCAAAATGTGAAATTGTATGCTAACCCATGGAATTACACTTTGTACCCTTGTCAAACGTTAGTGGAGCGTGTGTGGTTAACCGGCACACTAATTTGGGGATGACATTGGTAGCGAAGGGTGACTCGATGTTTGTCATAGATCAATGGAGCGTGTGTGGCTAACCGGCACATTGATTAGGTGATTGTAGCATTGGGTGCACCACGTGATTCGCATGGTTATTCACACCTTGTTTGTGATCCTCGGCATCCCAGTCACGAATAGTAGGGCATAATCGAGATTAAACATGCCATTGAAGAGTTCAATGAGTCTCAAAAGATCTAGGAGTTTCAATTCATTTAAAACTTAAACTTCTTTTTCGTTTTTCATGGTGGAAATTGGTAAATCGTCATTTACCTACCTTCAAATATTCTGCAACTAGATTACGGCAGGGTTGTAGAGTATTGTGTTGGATCCTAGCTTGATGTTTCATTTGGGTGTTGCATCAAGAATTCTAATCAACTTAACTTGAATTTTCTCCCGTTTTGTAGATGTCTGAATCTTACAATAGTCTTCCCAAATCCTTTGGAACAAGCTTTCCAAATGAAGATGACGTTCCGAGATACGATCAAGGAAAT
Source organism: Lactuca sativa (assembly GCF_002870075.4). Lineage (NCBI taxonomy): Eukaryota > Viridiplantae > Streptophyta > Magnoliopsida > Asterales > Asteraceae > Lactuca > Lactuca sativa. Next base: position 323,708,749 of record NC_056626.2, on the reverse strand, counting down.
GAGAGTCATGCTTCACTTCCTCCACCTCCTCCAATTGTTCTCCCTGACCCACAAGTTCAAAGGCTTGAAAAGTTCAAGCTCACTCAATCCCTTTTGGCAAGTAAACACGAAGATGGGAAACCTGTGTGTGCGCACGTCTTAGAGATGAAAACACACATTGATAGGTTAAACATGTTGGGTGTCAAGATTTCAAGTGGGTTGGATATTGACTGGGTTCTTCAGTCACTTCCTGAATCATATAGTGAGTTCGTTAGAGAGTACTATATGATGGACCACGACGTGACCCTAATTGATCTCACCTACTTGCTTATAGCTGCTGAATCAACAATGATTTGGCGTACTGGTCAAGCAAATTTGTCTAGTGAATCAAACTCCCAAACTTCAATGGATACTGGCAACATTGGAAGTCCAGAAAGAACTAAGTCCGTGATTGTCCGATGTGTTGTGCCAAAGGAGTCTATTTGCTTTTATTGCCAAGAGAAGGGGAATTGGAAACGAAGCTGCCCTAATTATCTGAGAGATCTAAGAGATGGGAGAGTCAAGACGTATGACTCTGCTTCAGGTAAAATCCATTAACTAACTCTTTTAAGTTCCTATTCTAGATTCTTAATACATGATGTGATAAGATTACATTTTGATGTTTTGTAGGATCGAAGAAAAGAGAGGAAGCTTGAGAAAAGAAGTGAGCTGAATCTGATCATGAAGAAATGGATTTCGATCGCATTACTTGAAGAATGGATTCTTGAGCTACTACTTGGAGTTAGAATAGATTGTTAAGAAATATGTAATAACATAGTTTTTCAATTGAATTACATTGTAAGGACAAATTTTTTCCGCAATAAAATGAATTTTGATTTTATCTTATTTATTTATCCTTGCAATGGCATGTATGAAAAATTAATGTTTGAATGTTTCTATTATTAGCAATAATGGATTTGATTCTTAATTGTATTATTTGTGGAAGTGTCAAGAATTTACCAAATAGGGAGAGTTTCTCATCACCCAAGTTTCAATTGGACAGAAACTTGGAATCATGCAATGTGCATTGTATGATGAATGAAAAACTTTCACATTTGGGAACCTTAGACTAATTCTTTGGCAAAGTGTCAATTGAAGGACTAGGAGATCGAGTACACTAGGTCGTACGTTGATCAAGTCTACCACAAGAGTGACAAAGATATTCGTCATGATTTACTAAAGTTTAGTAAATATGGTTATACTTATAAGATTAAGTATAATTCTAAGTTGATTGAAAGAGTTTCAATGAATAGTAGAACGAATAAAGAAGAATCAAGTAGGCAGAAAGAAAAAAGTTTCTCTATTCTAAGAAGAAGGGAGAGTACCTTTTATTGTGTTTTATGATAAGTCTTTATGATTAAGAACCATGTCTCAATTGATCCTCTAAGTGAGTCTTAGTGCGATTTCATGTCTAAGAAGAGGAATTGAGAATTGTAGAAATGGTTAAATCAAAGAGTCAATCATACTTCGTTCCAATATCAAGTCTTAGAGTCAAGATTGTGACATTGAGTGAAAAGTCTTAAGTAGGTTTATAACACTCATCAAATGTGGAATTTGGAAAAGTTTTCTTATTCTTGCACATTTGAAATTGGTAAGTTGTGCTGTCTTGGATAAGACAAAGACCAACTAGGACCAATTGTGTGAAGTGTTTTGTCTTGATAAATGCTTCACTAACTATTGAATATTTGTTTGTCAAGAAATGTTTCTTGACAAGAGAATCTTATATGTCAAGAAGTCAGTGGGAGTCTTAATGGTCTTGAAAAGGTTTCAAGAACAAATCAAGAATAAACCTTATCGATCATCACTAGCACACGACTTGAGGTTTACAACCTATCGTGCTGACATTGTTTTGTTTCTGTGCCATTCCAATTGAGTTAATTGTGTACATGAGTTCTATGAGTTCTCATTTGAATACACACTAAAGCCTTAGTCGATGGAAAGTAAATTGATATGTAAGGACAAGTTACTAAACTACTTGGAAGGCGTGGTGGGCACTCGTGTTACCATAGGGCAAGAAATCAAGATTAAGAAAGTTCAGTCCATATGAGTTTGGATTTGTCGCAAACCTTGTTTTTGGAAAATTCACATGGATAGGAACTCATACACCATAAAATCTAAGTGTCATAAGATTCCCTTCTTCATGAAAATGACTGTGAGGAAATGCTTTCACTAAGAGAGATTTTAAGAAGATAGCAATTGTGAAAATTGTATTCTCAAATTCGATTATGGTTACGGCATCCCTTTCCATAGTTCGAATTGTGAGATTTGGCAATTAGTTTCAACATTTGGAACTTAGTAACATAAGTTATGAATTGTTTAAACACACATATGAGCTATCTAAGGCAAAGGTGTATAAGGTTAAGAAGCTTAGATAAAGGCTTATCGAAGCATCTGGTATTAGAAATATGGATTTCAGAGATTCAATAGGCATTGTTTTCTGAAAGTTCATTTGTTTTCTGAATACATGTCAAAGCTAGTGGGAGCATAAATGTTATGCTTATATGATAATCATCATGATAGTGGGAGCATAAGTGTTATGCTTGTATGATTGTTATGGCGAGTATTGCAAGTTAGCAATATTAATTATAGAAAAACAAAGATTCCATTTGCAAAGTTGCATGGGTTGAAAAGTTGTTTTGCTATAATTAAGGGAGAGAATATTATACTCCGTTTCAAAATCTAAAGCTTAGATTAAGAAATTTTAATATTTTCAGTCCAAGGATACATTGTGTGTTCTTAAAATTCGATTATGATTACGGCATCCCTCTTCATAGTTCGAATTGTGAGAACATGACACATAAAATATTATGGCAAAAGATTGGTAAAGTATCATATCTTTATGTAAGACATTATGCATCGTGTCCCATACGCTTCGGGTATAGGATCGATTGTAAATGCTATAGTATTTTACCATTCTAAAATTTTCCAAATGTCTAGCGCATTAAGAGGGAAAAAGGAATAGAATTGGTTTTGACTGAAAGAATTTAACAACTATCAAAGGATGATCCAAAGTTCGCTGAGGATTGATCGCTTGTAAGTAGTTGAAAGTATGGTATTGGATGGACCATATCGACATTATTATGAATAGATAAGATTCTATTAAGATTGAGTTGTCATATGGCAGATGTGGAAATGTTTCCATATTGGGAGTTGGATATTGAGAGTCTATGCCTAGATTAGAAACTTTTATGCAAGAAGGATGTTCAAAGGAATGTACTTTGAATGTGAGACTTCACATCTATGGAATTGTCTTGTAACAATTTCTAAGAAAGTACTTTGTAATTTCATTAGCTACGTCTTGGTGACTTTTGTGCTATGATTTTGCAAAGGGATCATTGCATAAAATGTTAGAATCTAGCATATTCTAGTAGTGGCAAGAACCTTGTGTTCCTACACGAATAATTAGGATTAAGGAATTGTGAAATGAGCATCATTGGAAAAGTTTTCAGGTGATCTATTTCACAAATCATGGACCATAGGAAACAAAGTGTGCATGTTTAGAGCATGGGACAATTGTTGGTATAATTCAAGTAATGAGTTGATTATCCGAAACATTAAATGATAAATAATGAGTAATCAATATGGTGGATAAATAGAAGGGTTTTATTTACTCTCACAAGTTTGGGGCCATATAGGATTAAGTATTGTTGTCATGTTTCAATTTGCATGTTTTGACTTCCAGAATAACTAGGTTATTCAAACATCCACAGTTGGTCATACGTTGGGAGTAGGTATGAATAAAGACTGTCATGAATCTGTCTGTAGATTGTCTGAAGTGTTTAGACATGGCACAAGTTTGCTGCAGAGTTCGTGAGTGCTTTGATAAGATTAAAGTATTGGATTAAACCCACGCTCACTTGGATCACTTCACGGTTTTATCACGAGTGATTAGTGAGACGATAATATTGTATATTCTTGAAACCGAGACGTGTGAGTTGTTATTTGTTGGTCAGTTACACATTGATAATAAGTAAACGCACCAGTAACTTGGTGTTATAAAACTTATTGTTGTGTGTGATTCGATCAGTAAATGCAAGCGAGCATTTGAGTCGAAGTTTATCCATTCCTTTTACCCAAAGTGGGATAAAAGCGATATATGTGGGCCTCTCGATGATTTAGTGATGACATCTAAGCGCTTGACCAAGCCGAGACTAAGTTGATGTGTTCAATTGTAGTCTGTTATCAGTCGTCATGAATCGGAAGTCGAGAAAAGGTATAGAGAGAATGATTGAAATTCATGTCTTTTGTCTATACGATATCTTGAGAATGGAGGAATATATAATCCCTTATCTAGAGGACACGCTATCTGATAAGATCAGAGTTGACAGCGGCTTTTGAAAGCTACGATTGCTGATCAGGTTTTGAAGTCATACGGAAAATAGTTATTAGACTTATCCAAGTGGGAGACTGTTGGATTAGTGTCTAAGTCCATAACTGTTTTGGTATGTACTTGACCCGATTATGAGCATGGTCCTTTTGGGTTGCCTTCACTATAGCAATATGTAGGATGATTTAAGGAGAGAAAGGTTTAAATATGATTTATTAATATATTATGAGAATAATATATTAAAGGAGAAATCATATTGTTTAATTAATATTAGTCAAGAATTAATTGTTAATTAATTTTGTGGCTAAAAGAGATTAATTAAACTTAGGGGACTGAAGTTGTAATTATAAGATAATTATAATTGGGCTATGGATCACCAAATAATATATAGGTTGGACGAATTCTATGGGTAGCCCATTAGAAATCGTCCAAGGGATATGTTTAAGGAGTCCATGGGCTGCTTAGGGCCTAAGCAGTCAAATTAGGGTTTCCTAGTTGTAAACCCTAATAGCCTACATGTATATAAAGGGCCCCTATGCCCCAAAAACGAAAACAACACTTCCATTAGGGTTTCCAGCCGTTTTTGGTGCCTCCCTTTCTTCTCCTCTTCATCCAAGTTGCATATGGTGTTTGTGACTCCATTAGAGGTACTACACTTGTGGTACTTGCTTTCAAGAGCTAAGGAAATTCAAGGAACTAGTTGTTATTGCTATATAACAACAAAAGGTATGTATTCTAGCTTTATATATGAATTTCGAAAATTATAGTAGCATGCCAGGTTTCTTTTTGTGTTCATAAAGCTGTATAACTAATAGTGAAAACATAGATCCAATACTAGGGTTGCATGCACACATAGGATTGTTTGTATTAAACCCATCATTTATAAGGCACGAAAGAATCTGAGGCATTGAAATCAAATAAGATGTGAGCAGATCTAGAGTTTACGAGAAAATTACTAGTCACAACATTCGAGTCTTAACTTACTTCCTTTTTGGTAATCTAAAATGTACGATATTTAACTTTTGATTTGCCAAACGATTGTCAAATTCTTCAAACTTCTTAGTTACAAGTGGTGTTCAAACTTGCACCCGCTCATCATTCTCTATTGGGCCTTCGATCCTATTCTTTGAGTTAAAACTCAATTTTCATTGCAGACTCGTGCTCCTTCTTGGTTTATAGACTAAACCTAAGATATTTTCTTTACTTTTGCTACAACAACAAATCGAATGGTCATATTCCAATGACTTTCAATTTCATAACGTAAGAGACACACAACGAACCAAACTTTCGTCTTCTTTCATGTTCTAATGTAATATAATCATATTCTAGTATGTAGCACTTCTTGCTACAAAATTCTTTACTATAAACGTGATTGCGATACTTCTATTGATCGCCTTGATTATCTTTCATTTCAATCTCCTGGATTAGGTCGGATGTTACATCGATCTTGGTTCTCTGAACCATGTAACATACTTGTCTATTTCAGACTCGGTTTGATATGACCACTAAGGTCAGAAAAACAATCATCTTCTGACTCATTACCAAAACGATGGTAACGATATACATGAATAAAACGGAATCAATTACTAGCTCCTTGGTAACCTTGTGACTTTCCCTGATCCAAGTGTGAGTCCTGTGCCTCCAGTAGTATAGGCCTCTACTACTATTCACACCTACTCATACTCGTCCCAAGTATTGTCTCGCGGTTCCCAAGTTACTATTCAAAAGTTTTCACAAAGCGACTTATCACACATGAATGTGTTCAAACAAGTACATACAACAATTTCCTCTAGACTCAATTAAGGAGTTCACGTTTCTATCAAACATATCTTGGATTTCCTATATTTGCCTTCTAGGATTCTTCTCTTGCTTATGCTTGATCTAGCATATTTTAATAGTTTTCCTAGGTTAATAGGAATTTCACTTCCAAATTCTTCGTATAAATTCTTTCTCGGGTAGTGTCTACTCTGCAAGACATGCAATACCTAAATTTACTCTTGTAGCATTAAGACAAAGGGTTTCCAAATACCTGCATCATCTCTTAACTCATATAATTCACCATACACATTTGTTTATTTCATTATTCTTCCTTGTCATCTTCATTCATGTATATGAGTAAGTCTTCTTCTCTTAGGTGTATTCCTTTAAGTCTACTTCATAGGAGTCTATCCTAGGAAGTACGTAATATGGTTGCATCTCAGCAAGCTCTACTAGCTTCAACTTGGTTCTCTGTTATTACTGACTACAAAATCTCTTCTCATACAATATTATGAGTGTATTGCTTCTTCAACCAAGCATTCTACCTTACTTAAACAAGTAAGTGGCTTAACCTTTTACCACTAAATGACTCAATTCACCATCCCAATCTTGTATGTTAAAGTTGGCTTAACACACAATGGAACTTCTATAAGGATGGGATTGAAGTCAATCATCACTTAGTATTATTAAATACTAAGTCTGAACATCTTTTATAGGGTTACTACTCGAACTACATACTACATCACAAAGTCTTGGCCTATGGAGTCTGCAAACTTCATTAGCCTTTCTTTTGATCTTCATTTAATTCTTCTAAATCTTCCACAACATTAATTGTGATACTGCCAAAGTACTGATCACCATCTTCGGTTCTTTAGACTCTATTAAACAGTCACTTCTTCAATCTGTACAGCGGTGGAACAACTTTGTGGATTTGCACCAACACATTTATCTTGCCCAAACGTGTTTCAAACGCACATCTTTCTTCCAAAGATGTTACTATATATCAAACATACTTTAAATGTATATTACCACTCTATTGGTATTAATACACTTATTACGATAACAATTCATATTTATTATTTTACGATATCTCACGATCGTTTATTTATAAACTTATCGATATCAACTATCATAAGTCTCTTTATCACTTCGAAAAATTTTATTACGAAAATTCTTAGAATTCTGAACATAAAATTTTCTAAACCAAGGTCGGCAACCGACCTTAAACTTTCTCAAATAATAGCAATTATAGATAAGCACCCTAAGGCATGCTATATTCATTTATCATTTAGCACATATTAGAATATAAGGCATATCTTCTCTTAATATTCTAGTGCTTGACTCCATTAGGTATTCAACCTAAAATATACAAGATACATATCGTATCATCTTCACTTAACAATTCTTGTTTAAGCTTAGAAATTCTCAAAATTCCTAGTTCACTTAAACTAATTTTCTGAAAATTCTGAAGTAACTTAATATCTTAGAATACTAGGGTTTATCATCACCCAATCCCCCACTTAAGTATTTCCTATGGTTTGTATCCATATATTTATTATGAATCCGTTCATATATTGAACTTCCAATAGTTTAAGTCTAAATACCAATCCGTGGTATTTAGTTCACTTAAACCACTGCTCTGATACCATGATTGAAAGACCCCAACTTTCGTATTTCTGAAAGACCCAAACTTTCATACTTCACAATATTATTACTCCAAAACATGTTACTTGCATATTCATAAAAGCAATATTTTACATTGATAAAGAGGTTACAAACTACTGGATACAAACCGACTATTACAAAGTGTTATATATTACATAACTACCCAGGATATTATACATTTATACATACATGATCCCTAAATACAAAAGTAATATTACAACTATTCTAAACCTTCCAACAGTATATGACTAAATTGGTTACTTATCTCCTGCAAATTTGTTAAACATTGATAGGGTAAGCGGTGACGCTTAGTGAGTTCAATAATAGATACAATATAATGTTATGCCATATATATACATCTATATGGCAGAAGCAAAGAGGAACAACAAAGACATATGTGAAATCATGTGACAGGCATTCATATCAATCAAAGACGTTTTTCAAAGATATACTTTTCAATGCTTGATATACATCAATAAAGTTCAGCCCAAATGGCATAAAAGATATACAAATTTCTGAATATCATTTTGCTAGCATATACAGGCTTTTAGCCCTACCTAGCCCATTACCAATATCAAAAGTTATACGAGACATGCTTTACAAGGCCAAAGGCACAAAGCCAATACCAAAATAATACAAGACATGCTCTACATGATCAAAGGTATAATATTAATACGATACATGCTCTATATGGCCAAACACTCAAAGTCAATACCAGAATATCACAAGAAAGCACCTTGTACATATAACACATAACATACAATTGTTCATATATATTGAACTCACCTTGAATTAACTGAGGGTCAAAATAGTAATTTTGGCAGCACTTCGGCTTTAAATATGACTTTCTATGTTGAAAACCGGGAGCTTAATTAAAAATCGGGCTCTGCGAAGGTAGAGCTTCAAAACCGAAAAGATAAATTTTTCGGGCTTCTCGGGAGTCTCAGGGCGTGTTACGGGCTTTGGAATCAGTACCGGGGCTTCAGGGGAAGTCGGAATAGTAAAAATATCAAAAAGGGGGGGGGGGGGTGAAAATGCCAAATTTTTAAAGTTACCCGAGAAGGCTCGCAGGCCTCCCTTTTATAGGCCGAGAGTGCGAGGGTCGGTCCGAGAAGAGGGAGTCAGCGAGACAGATGGCAATGAGGGAGAGAGACACGCGAGGGGGGAAGGGCGAGTCAGCAGCGAAGCAGCTCGGTGGTAGCAGCAGCGAAGGGCAGGTGGCGGGCGCGAGCTTCGGACTCCGGACCAAACACGCGTCGGACGCAGCGAGGCGCGTCGGAAGGTCATTGGACCGCTCCCTCGGTCGAATCAGCATGCGACACGCATTGCTTCTCGGTCGCTCCACGCAGCAGCTTCGTACACGTTGCCAGCTTAGAGCGAGGGTGACGTGGCTGGCACTATTCATGCGAATTTTCTCGAAAAATGTACCAAATTTTTACAAAATACATAACTTTCACATACGAGCTCCGTTTTGACGTTCTTTATATGCACGCGTAGCTAAAATTATGCTCTACAACTTTTGTTTAGACTTCGTCGGCTAATTTTGACTTTAGTTTTAATATTATTATTTTTAACAGACCGGGACAGGAAAATCCGTTAAAAATTCATAACTTCTTCATCCGAAGTCTGTTTTCGTCAGACATTTTACCGTTGTACTACAAATGACGAGACCTTCAATTCTCGTTTAGGTTGTGTCGGCTAAAAATCACTCGATCTAAAATTCGAGTTTTTAGCTGTCTATTGTTAAGCTGAAACTTCGAAAAATCATAACTTCCTCGTACGAAGTCAGATATTTGCGTTCTTTTTATCGAACTTCTCGGTTTAACTAATACTATGACTCTCATCTAGATTACTAAGGCTAAAAATTAGTTTATCAAAAAATCACTTTTTACGTCATTCGGCGCCATGCCGGTTTTGTCGCGGATCTTCGATTGGTCATAACTTCTTCGTTATAACTTGGATTTCGATGAGGTTTTCGCCTAAATGTTTCTAACGAGATTATCTACAACTCTCAATAATAAAATTTACTTATTTCAAATTTTATATTTTTGCTATATTTCACTATTTGGCTTTTAATTGGAATCTCATAAGACTTCCAATATTTTATGAGTGATTCTAAACATAGTTTTACTTCATTTCTAGTAAAAACTATCTGTTAGAACTCAACATTCAAATTCACATAATATTTCATAATATTATTTACTTAAAACACAAATTCAAAACGTGTATGTTACAGTTGCAGGGAGCGTCGTGGTTCTCCAAGATTGATTTGAGGTCTGGATATCATCAGATGAGGGTGCACGATGAGGATATCCAGAAGACAACATTCAGGACTCGTTATGGGCTTTACGAGTTCATGGTGATGCCTTTCGGGCTCACCGATGAGCCGGCGGCGTTTATGGATCTCATGAACAGCGTGTGTAGGCCGATGTTGGATCGTTAAGTGATCGTGTTCATTGATGATATATTGGTGTATTCGAGATCCAGAGAGTAGCATGAGGAGCATTTGAGGGAGATCCTCAGAGTTCTAAGATCGGAGAGGCTTTACGCCAAATTCTCCAAGTGTGATTTCTGGTTACGAGAGGTCCAGTTTCTTGGACACCTCATTAACCAGAGTGGGATATTGGTCGATCCGGCCAAGATTGAGGCGGTGATGAGCTGGGAGGTGCCGAAATCCCCTTCGGAAATCAGGAGTTTCCTAGGGTTGGCTGGTTATTATCGGAGATTCATCCAGGATTGCAGTTCCTCTCACCAGTCTGACCTGGAAGGGCGTGGCTTTCAGTTAGGACCCGGAGCAGCAGGCCTCATTCGAGACACTTCGCCAGAGATTGTGTGAAGCCCCAGTGTTTGCCCTTCCGGAGGGTATGGAGGACTTTGTGGTATATTGTGACGCATCGATATCGGGACTGGGTGCGGTGCTGATGCAGAGAGGGCATGTGATAGCATAAGCATCGAGGCAGCTGAAGCCTCATGAGGCGAGGTATCCTACTCACAATCTGGATTTGGGGGTTGCGGTGTTCGCCCTCAAGATTTGGCGTCACTATTTATATGGGGTTCGGTGTACCATATACACGGACCACAAGAGCTTGAAGTATCTGATGGATCAGCCCAACCTAAACATGCATTAGAGAAGATGGTTTGATGTGGTAAAGGATTATGAGTGTGAGATCCTGTACCACCCGGGCATGGCTAATGTGGTGGCCGATGCCTTGAGTCGCAGGGCAGAAAGTGCCCCGTTGCGAGATGTTTGTCTGAGGTTGACAATGATGACTCTAGTGTTGGACACCATTCGGGAGGCCCATGTAGAGGCCATGAGGCCGGAAAACCGCAAGCGAGAGCGGGTGATTGGACAGGTATCTGAGTTCATTGCCGATAGCCGGGGGCTTATGACCTTCCAGGGCCGGATTTGGGTGCCATTTGAGGGCGGGGCACGAGCCATTCTGATAGAGGAAGCGCACAGGTCGAGGTTTTCGATCCATCCCGGGGCCACTAAGATGTATTTGGACCTGAAAAGAGACTATTAGTGGCCCTGTATGAAGAGGGATGTGGCGTGGTTTGTAGAGAGGTGCTTGACGTGTCGAAGGGTTAAGGCCGAGCACCAATGTCCACATGGAAAGTTGCAGCCGCTTGAGGTTCCCCAGTGGAAGTCGGAACAGATTTCCAAGGATTTCATCACCAAATTGTCAAGGACTGTAAGAGGCGCCGATGCAATTTGCGTGATCGTCGACTGGCTGTCAAAGAGCGCTCATTTTCTTGCTATCAGTGAGAGCTCTTCCGCAGAGAGGCTGGCAGAGGTGTATGTGAGGGAGGTGGTATCGCGGCATGGTGTACCGATCTTGATTGTGTCAGATCGAGATGTGCGTTTCACTTCTAGGTTCTGGAAGAAGTTCCATGAAGAGTTGGGTACTAGGCTTCATTTCAGTACCGCTTACCACCTACAGACAGACGGACAAAGTGAGCGGACGATTTAGACGCTCGAGGACATGCTTCGGGCATATGTGTTGGACTTCGGAGGGAGTTGGGACACGTATCTGCCTCTGGCTGAGTTTTCCTATAACAATAGCCACCATTCGAGCATTGGTATGCCTCCCTTTGAGTAGTTGTATGGGAGGAAGTGTCGGACTCCCATCTGTTGGGGTGAAGTAGGGCAACAAGTGATGGGAAGCACAGAGTTAGTGCTTCAGACGATAGAGCAGATACATTAGGTTAGACAGAGGTTGCTGACGGCCCAGAGTCGCCAGAAGAGTTATGCATATAGGCGTAGGTCCAAGCTCAAGTTTCAGGTGGGGGATTTTGTACTCCTGAAAGTGTCTCCTTGGAAAGGAGTGATCCGATTCAGGAAAAGGGGCAAGTTCAGGCCCCGGTACATCGGACCGTTCAGGGTGATCACGAGGGTGGGCAGGGTAGCATACCGACTGGAGCTACCTGCGGAGTTGAGCCAGATTCATGATACATTCCACGTGTCTCAGCTAAGGAAGTGTATAGCCGACGAGTCGGCGGTGGTACCGTTGGAGGATATCCAGGTGGAAGCAGGGCTGAATTATGTTGAGAGACCGATCGCAATCTTGGACCGGAAGGTCAAGGTTCTGAGGAACAAGGAGGTGCCCCTGGTTCAGGTCCACTGGCAACATCGGAAGGGGTCCGAGCTGACTTGGGAGACGGAGTCAGAGACGCGGGAGCAGCATCCGGAGTTGTTTTAAGCATGAGACTTCGAGGGCGAAGTCTGGTTCTAGTGGGGGAGAATTGTAACAACCTGAAATCCAGTTAAAGCTATTTAACCCTTCCATTTTATCAAGTTGTCAAATTGGTCCCTTGTGAGAGGTATTGTAGCAAATGATTACGCTGGGCATACTGGGGAGTACGCTGTGCGTACTCATGCGCTTATTTTGGACGCGGACTCGTCTGGGTACACTGGGTGTACCCAGGGTTACATTGGGCGTAATGGGTACAGATGCAAACCCTAAATGTTTGGCTTGTGCACTATTTAAAGGATGTTAAGGCTCATTTCCTAGACTCCATCCAGAGAGCGGAACCCTGAGAGAGAGCCTTCCATTGTCCATAGCTTGAGTGTGTGTGTTTTGGAGCTAAAACTGTCGTGGTGTACTAGTGAAGAAGAAAGGAGAAGAGCTTGTGGAGGCTAGGGCTTGAAGTGCAAGGTTGGATCTGAGATCTTCAGAGAAAGGAGCTTCATCTAGAGGTATAAAGTTAAAAACTTTCCTCTTTATTTGGTTTGATGTTGCATGGACCATTTCTAGGGTTAAAAGTCCCAAAGGTGGAGACTTTATGAGTGTAATGTGCTCCATGGACCTAGATCTGTCTCATTTAAGTGGTATTTGTGTTATAGATCCATAAAGTTTCCATCTTGGTCGTTGATATGAGGTCATGCTTGAGTTATGAGCTTTCTAGAGTTGGGAAATGGAATATTATGGGTGTTAGTGACTTGTCCAGCCATCTAAAGGCTTAAAGTCACCAACTTTATGGATTAAGAGGTTTAGAAATGGTCAGATCTAGAAGTTGGACGTGGGTCTTAACTGTTTAAGACCCCAAAAGCTTAGATTCTGAAACTGGGAGTTACGCGGGGCGTAATCCCAGTACACGCGGCGTAAAGGGTCGTGCACCCCGTTTCTGTGAAGACACCGGGTACTCCCAACGTACATGTTTGGTACGTGCAGCGTAACCCGAAGAGTTGAATTTTGTTAACTTTTAGGGTTTGGTCAATTTTAGGGTATTGGAGCCATGAGAGGGGTAAAATGGTCTTTCACCCTTCTGAGAGTACTAAGAGAAGGAATAGTCTAGCCTTGAGAGATGTATTTATTTAGTGTGTTTATTACATATGATTAGGCGGAGGCTAGACCAGATTTTTACAGAGTTCGAGATTACCGAGTTACCCGAGGTGAGTCTTCTCACTATACTTTACCTAGAGTGGTAATTAGAGTTATATGATAAAGTATTTGTATGTTTTTGCATGATGAGATTTCTATGTGTTTTATACTATGTATGTTACAGAGTTTATAGAGTTTGGACCGTAAGGTCCACAGAGTTAGGGACAGAGGGCCCACCAGAGTTATGGGACCAGAAGGTCCCACTGAGATACATTGACCAGAGGGTCAAACAAAGTTATAGCCTCGAGTGGCTAATATGTGTTGCGTGTGGTATTTTGAGGAACTCACTAAGCATTTATGCTTACAGTGTTATCTTATGTGTTTCAGATACCAGTGAGGATCGTGGGAAGGCGCCGGCTTGATCAGTACACACTTGAGGAGTTTTTACATATTATGATCTTGGGATGTGATGTTATGAACTGATTATGTGATACAATGGTGTTTTTATAACAATTATGAATGAAAATGTGTTTTTAAAATGTGAAAAATTATTTGAAAATTTGGGTGTTACAGTATGTGATTTAAATAAAGTAATTTTCAATTCTTAAGGGGTACTCGACGAGTCAGTAGCCCGACTCGTCGAGTAGAGACGAGATTTGCACGCGGTTTAAGTGGGCGACTCGAAGCGTCCAAATTCCTGGACTCGGCAAGTCTTCCAGTCTAGATGAAACCCTAATTTCAAGGGGATGCACCCTATTTAAACAACACTATGCGCCCCAAACCAACCTCCATCACCCTCAGAACATCCCTTACTAAACCCTAGCCTTCCTTTAAGCATTCTTGGAGTATTTCTCATCTTGTGAAGGATTTTGGTGCATTTTAGGGTTAGAAGAAGAAGAGAGAAGAGGGGTTTTCAAGAGGAGCAAAGAAGATCTGAGTTTCTTGTGTCATTCCAGTTTCCATTGATGTATATAGCTCGAATCTTTGATTGTCATCATGTAGATTTCCCTAAAAGCTTGCTAGTGTTGTTTTTTAGTCTAGACTTTGATGTCGATTTATGAGTAGTAAGATGAATGGGTTTCGGATCTAAGCATTTCAGAACTCCTTAAGCTCATGGTTGCCACCTTTATTGAGCTAAACTCCCATTCCAAACCTAGATCTCCTCTTTTAGCTCTTTATTGGGCATTTGAGCTTCTTATGAGCATGCATGCACATAAAGTTAGAAAGTTTACGTGTAAAACCAGTCCTAGGAACCCAGATCTATGAATTTGATGCACTGGTATCGAGCAAAATCGACTCTATAGTAATGGCATGCTTGGGACTCGGCGAGTTGTTCTTCAGACTCGACGAGTCGAGTCACGAGTCCCTGGTTTTTCCTCGTTTGAGAGTTTAGGGTGAATCAGTGAGTGGGAATGGACTCGGTGAGTTAGAGTTCAGATCTAGTATTGGAGGGACTCGGTGAGTCTTCGCCCTGACTCGGCAAGTCTGGTCAACTGAAACTTGACTTTGACCAGGGGTAAAATAGTCATTTTACCCTGAGAACAGTTATCAGTATCTGATTTAGTGTTTATGGGATTATAGCCGAGGAGTTCCGGAGCAGCAGTCATCTAGTTTCAGATTTAGCATCTCAGCAACCAGTGTTACGAGGTGAGTTTTCCTTCCAGTAGAAACGGGTCTACGGCCACAATGCCGACCCGTTTAGTTAGCAGTAGTTTCCGGACTTCGGTCCAATGCAGTAGTTCAGTGTGCTTGATGTCTTTGTGATTTAAGCATGTCTTTGTGTTATGTGTTCCAGACTTCGGTCCGATGTAATATGCAGTTTATGTGTTTATGCTATTTGTTATGCTTATGATGTGCTATGTTCAGTCAGTTCCGGACTTCGGTCCGATGCAGTTTCCGGACTTCGGTCTGATGCAGAGGGCAATGCAGTTTTCGTACTTCGGTGCGATGCAGAGGGCAAGGCCCTGGTCTATTCCGGACTTTGGTCCGATGCAGTTTCCGAAATTCGGTCCGATGTAGAGGGTAAGGCCCTGGTCAGTTTCGGACTTCGGTCTGATGCAGTTTTCGGATTTCGGTCCGATGTAGAGGGCAAGGCCCTGGTCAGTTCCAGACTTTGGTCCGATGCAGTTTCCGGATGCAGAGGGCAAGGCCTTGGTCAGTTCCAAACTTTGGTCCAATGTAGTTTCTGGATTTTGGTCCGATGTAGAGGGCAAAGCCCTGGTCAGTTCCGGACTTCGGTCCGATGCAGTTTTCGGATTTCGGTCCGATGCAGAGGGCAAGGCCCTAGTCAGTTCCGGACTTTGGTCCGATGCAGTTTCCAGATTCCGGTCCGATGTAGAGGGCAAGGCCCTGGTCAGTTCCGGACTTCGGTCCGATGCAGTTTCTGGATTTCGGTCGGATGCGGATTTTGGTCCGATGCAGTGGGCAAGGCCCAGTATGTGTTTTATGTGTTTTGTATGGTATGTGGTAGTTTGGGGGAGCTCACTAAGCTTTGTGCTTACAGTTTCAATTTTGGTTTCAGGTACTTCCGCTAACAAGGGGAAGAGCTCGGGTTGATGGCATGGTACACACCACAGTTGCAGTTTATCCCTAGGAGTTTTATTCAGATATTTTGATATGATATTGACTTCAATTTCAAATTGATACATTTACTATGGCATTTTGAGACATACTATTCATGGTTTTATTATATAACAGTTGATGTTGTGGTTTTTAGTAATATTAAAACAAAAAATTTTGGGTTGTATTTTTTGAATGTTTCAAGTTGGTATCAGAGCCTTGGTTTGAGGGACTCGGGCACGCTTTCGAGTGTTTCTGAACTCAAACTAAGGAAATGGTAATAGATTTTCAAAAGAGAAACATTTTCGAAAAGAATTTTTGAAAAAGAACTTAGAAAGAACAGAGTTTTCTTAAAAAGAGAAAAGGGTGTGGTGCATGCGATCAGCCGAGCTCAAGTAAGTACTCCCAAATTACCCATACAAGTTTATGTTATGATTATCAGTTTCAGTTTCAGTAGAACAGCATGCTACAATAGGACTAAGGATCTAGGAATGATGCCTTATGTGCCTGCTATATGTGTTTCAGCTTTATGAGAATTGCATGTTAGTATTAAGTAGACAGTAGTAGGATAGCCTGTTTAGGTTATGCCTGATTGTATGAGCTTAGCATTGTTTGCTAGTACAGTTTCTCGTTATGAGAATAGATTTGCTTGAGTAGTTCCTGTGTCCGAATGTTGCTTGCTTTGTGCTTCGTAGGACTCTGAGTGATGAGAGTTAGCCATTAGGTGAATACGTCACGTCACATGTGATCAGAGTTGAATAATCTCAGAGTGCTGGATTTGGCCCTATTACGCAGCTCTTGTTTGAGTCTTATCGTTGTGGGGACGAGTCTTTTACTCGAAGGATTACCTAAGCCTCGTCACATGTGATGGTATTCAGGTGATGGCTAATTGGCATTACAAGGAGGCCTTCAGCAGCTGAGGACTGGTGTGGGTCGGAGATTTCCCTAAGGTAAGCCTAGGATGAGAGTAGCAGAGATCAGTAGCAGTAGTAGTGAGTTGGTGGAGTCGAGGCAGTTCTTGAGGAAAGTACGGATAGATGTGGAAGGTAGTATAGGCCTGTACTACTGAAAGCAGAGGATCCGTACTTGAATCAAGGAAGGCCGAGGCGAGACCATGAACCCTGTAGTAATAGCGATTCCTCAAGATATATCAGCGTTTGTGACGTTTGATGTGATGTGTTTTCAGAATGGTGGTTTTACGGCCTAGACCAGCAGGCGGCAGTTCAGGTGCCAGTGAGGGATCAGGATCAGGCTCGGGGGCCGAGCATTTGGATGAGCAGACGAGGGAGTTTTTCTCTTCAGAGATTACTCGTATCATACTTGAGCAGACTCCTATGATCTTTGGTTCGATCAAGGAGGGTATTTTGGAGCTGATGGATGAGAGGTTGAGCACATTCCGTGCTGAGGTGGCGACCATGATGGGGTCGCACACACTCACGTTCAGATCTTGTGGAGCTCCTGACTACCATGGGGCGCGAGATCCCATTGCGAGTACTAGATGGTTGGCAGATGTCGCCAATGCATTCCACACCAACAGATGTACTGAGGGGGACAAGGTCAGACTAGCATCCTGTCTTCTGAAGGACAGGGCACACGATTGGTGGGAGGAGATTGGGCATGTCATTGGGGATGACGCAGCACTTGATGCGATGACTTGGGCTGATTTTACTACCAGGTTCAGAGTCGAGTTTATACCGGTTATTGAGGTCCAACAGTTTGTCAGGGAGTTTCAGGATCTTACTCAGACTACAGAGACAGTGGCGGAGATTACCCCCAAGTTCAGGGAGAGGGCTCTTCTTGTTCCTCAGTACGCAGCTGATGAGGAAATGAAGAAGGCTCGTTATCATGAGATGTTGCGGAGTGATATCCGCCAGATTGTGAGCGGATCCAGTTGTAAAATGCTAGATGACATGATTGCTAGGGCTAGTGAGAGAGAGATTGATTTAGAGATGGAGAAGAAGAGGAAGCCAGAGGCGGCATCTGGCACCGGGGGTTCGGGCAAAAAGCCTAAGATATCATATCACTGATCTAGAGGACAGCAAAGCCACAGCCGATGTAGCAAGTGTGGGAGATTGCACGATGGGGCGTGCAAAGCAGGTAGTGCCGATTGCTACAAGTGCGGTCGGACCGGGCATATAAGTAGATATTGTACAGGTACTAACACCACCACAACATCTGATCTGATTTGCTTCCATTGCAATTAGAGGGGACATAAAAATTCCCAGCGTCCGAGTTTGACAGCAGCAGGGAAGGTGGTAGCACTTGCCCCTGCAACATTGAGGATCACAGACGGCCGTCAGGGCTAGAGCGAGGCGCCAGTGGCGAAGAGTAGAGCTTTTCAGATGACAGAATAGGAGGCGCGAGCGACTCCTGATGTGGTGACGGGTATCTATCTTCCTTTCATCCCTTTATTTGTTATGAATTGTTTCTTATGGTTATATGTTTGATATAGGGTCGTACTTAGTGAACGGCATTTCAGCTACAATCTCGTTTGATTCGGGGGCTACCCGATCATTTGTTTCGCTTGCGCTTAGCAAGAGATTTAGCAGAGCTCCGGGGGAGCTGGATTGTCCACTTGAGGTTAATATAGCTGATGACAGGACCGTCAGGGTCGCGAGAGTGCATAAGGGGTGTTCGCTTCGGTTATTCGATGAGCAGTTTTCGGTAGACCTGGTTCATATTCCTCTGTGAGGGAACAAGGTTATAGTAGGCATGGATTGGCTGAGCCCCAATGGGGCAGTGATTGATTGTGAACTGCAGTTAGTGAGGGTTTGCACTCCGAGTGGGAGAGAGTTAGTGATCCAGGGCGAGAGGACACAGCGTGGACCGATTCTTTGTTCAGCAGTGAGAGCGAGGCGCTACTTTCAGCAGGGTTGCGTGGGGTTCGTCGCCTACGTTTTAGATGCTCAAGAGAAGGGCAAGGCGACAGTCGACGATGTACCGCTAGTGCGAGATTACCCGGACGTATTCTCGGAGGATTTTCCTGGGACACCTCCGGAGAGACAGGTTGAGTTCATGATTGATCTGGTTCCCGGTGCGGCTCTGATAGCCAAGGCACCATATCGGTTGGCTTCTCCAAAGATGCAGGAGTTGTCTATGCAGCTGCAGGCGCTGCTAGACAAGGGTTTTATCAGGCTGAGCAGTTCACTTTAGGGAGCCCCGATCCTATTTGTGAAGAAGAAGAACACGTCGCACCGTATGTGCATAGACTACTGGGAGTTGAATAAGGTGACGGTGAAGAATCGTAACCCTCTTCCGAGGATAGACGACCTATTTGATCAGCTTCAAGGAGTGTCTTCGTTCTCAAAGATTGATTTGCGCTTCGGGTATCATCAGATGCGGGTCAAAGGTGAAGATGTGCAGAAGACTGCTTTTAGGACCCGCTATGGTCATTATGAGTTTGTGGTGATGGCGTTTGGGCTCACCAATGCTCCAGCCACGTTCATGGATCTCATGAACCGCGTATGCAGGCCAATGTTGGATCGGCCTGTGTTAGTGTTTATCGACGACATCTTGGTCTATTCCAAGACTCAGGAGTAGCACGAGGAGCACCTGAGGGAGGTGCTAGAGACCTTGAGGAGGGAGAGACTTTTCGGGAAGTTCTTCAAGTGTGAGTTCTGGTTGTGCGAAGTGTAGTTCCTTGGGCACCTCGTCAACCAGTAGGGTATACTAGTAGATCCGGCCAAGATAGAGGTCGTGATGCAGTGGGAGGTCCCGAGGTCTCCATCTGAGATTCGGAGCTTCCTAGGTTTGGCAGGATACTACAAGAGATTCATTCATGATTTCTCCAAGATAGCAGTTCCACTCACCCGACTGACTAGGAAGTCGGTAGTGTTTCGCTGGGTGCCTGAGCAGCAGGTAGCATTTGAGACCCTAAGACAACGATTGTGTGAGGCACCGATTCTTACCCTGCCAGAGGGAGTGGATGACTTTGTAGTCTATTGTGATGCCTCAATCACAGGGATAGGAGCAGTTTTGATGCAACGAGGGCAAGTGATAGCTTATGCCTCTAGACAGTTGAAGCCTCACGAGGCTAACTATCTGACGCACGATTTAGAGCTGGGGGCAGTGGTGTTTGCCCTCAAGATTTGGAGACATTACATCTATGGGGTCCGTTGTACCATTTACATGGATCACAAAAGTTTGAGGTACCTCATGGATCAGCCGAATTTGAACATGAGGCAGCGCCGATGGTTAAACGTGGTAAAGGATTATGATTGTAAGATCCTTTATCATCCAGGTAAGGCCAACGTAGTGGCCGACACCCTGAACCGCAAGGCGGTAGCAGCCCCGATCAAGGATATTTGTTTGAGGATGACAGTGATTACTCCCTTGTTGGAGCAGATTAGAGAGACACGGGTTGAGGGCCTGAAGGAGGAAAGGCAGAAGTGTGAGAGGATTGTGGGCCGAGTAGCTTCCTTTGACTATGATAGTCGAGGATTGTTGACCCTTCATGGGAGAGTATGGGTACCGTACTAGGGCGGAGTACGGAAGGTGTTGATGGAAGAGGCTCATAAGTCTCGTTTCTCCATCCACCCAGGGGCAACGAAGATGTACAGAGATCTTCGACCTGATTATTGGTGGCCTTGCATGAATCGGGATGTAGCTTGGTACGTGGAGAGATGCCTGACCTGCAGGAAGGTGAAGGCGGAGCACCAGAGGCCCCACGGCAAGATGCAGCCATTAGACATTCCCTTGTGTAAATGGGAGGATATCACTATGGATTTCATCACTAAGCTTCCCAGGACCGCATGTGGAGTTGATTCAATTTGGGTCGTGGTGGATCGGCTGACTAAGAGCGTGCATTTCATATCAATCCAGGAGAGTATATCGGTTGAGAAGCAAGCTGATATTTATGTGCACGAGGTAGTGGCATGGCATGGAGTGCTTGTATCAGTAGTATCAGATCGTGATGTCCGGTTCACTTCGAGGTTTTGGAAGCGGTTTCATGACGAGATGGGGACTCGTCTTCATTTTAGCACCGCTTTCCACCCCTAAACGGACGGGCAAAGTGAGAGGACGATATAGACTCTCGAGGACATGCTTCTGGCATGTGTCCTAGATTTCGGTGGCATTTGGGATACGTATCTTCCATTAGCGGAATTTTTGTATAATAACAGTTACTACACTAGTATTAACCGCCCTCCTTTCGAGATGCTCTACGGGAGGAAGTGTAGGACCCCGATTTCTTGAGGGGAGGTCGGTCAGCGGGTCATTGGGAGCACTGAGGTGGTGCTCAATACCACAAAGTTGATCCAGCAGGTCCGTAGCAGGCTACAGACTGCGCAGGGTCGGCAAAAGAGTTATGCCGATAGGAGGCATTTAGACTTGGAGTTTCAGGTGGGCGATATGGTTCTCCTGAAAGTATCACCCTGGAAGGGTGTTATCAGGTTCCAAAAGAGGGGCAAGCTGGGCCCTAGGTTTATTGGTCCCTTTAGGGTTTTGGCCCGGGTGGGTCGGGTTGCTTACCGATTGGATCTCCGAGTAGAGCTTAGCCAGATCAACAACACTTTCCATGTTTCTCAGTTAAGGAGGTGTTTGGTGGACGAGTTAGCAATTGTACCCTTAGAGGATATTCAGGTTGATAACAGCCTGAAATATATCGAGAGGCCAGTTGCGATCTTAGATCGGAAGACGAAGACCTTGAGGAACAAGGTGGTTCAGTTATGAAGGTGTAGTGGCAGCACCGGAAGGGTTCAGAGTGGACGTGGGAGGCCGAGGAGGAGATGAGGGAGCATTATCCAGAGCTATTTACGGATTCGGCAGCAGCAGACTTCGAGGACGAAGTCTAAGATAAGTGGGGGAGATTTGTAACGCCTAATTTCTGGTATGTGATTTAAATAAAGTAATTTTCAATTCTTAAGGGGTACTCAACGAGTCAATAGCCCGACTCGTCGAGTAAACACGGGATTTTCACGCGGTTTAAGTGGGTGACTCAACGAATCCATATTCCTGGACTCGGCGAGTCTGCTAGTCTGGATGAAACCCTAATTTCAAGGGTTTGCACCCTATTTAAACTACACTATGCGCCCCAAACCAGCCTCCATCACCCTCAGAACGTCCCTTACTAAACCCCTATCCTTCCTTTAAGCATTCTTGGAGTATTTCTCATATTGTGAAGGATTTTGGTGCATTTTGAGGTTAGAAGAAGAAGAGAGAATAGGGGTTTTCTAGAGGATCAAAGAAGATCTAAGTTTCTTGTGTTATTCCAGTTTCCATTGAGGTATAAAGCTCGAATCATTGCTTGTCATTATGTAGATCTCCTTAAAAGCTTGCTAGTGTTGTTTTTTTAGCCATTTTCTAGACTTTGATGTCGATTTATAAGTAGTAAAATGAATGGGTTTCATATCTAAGCATTTCAGAACTCCTTAAGCTCAAGGTTGCCACCTTTATTGAGCTAAACTCCCATTCCAAACCTAGATCTCCTCTTTTAGCTCTTTATTGGGCATTTGAGGTTGTTATGAGCATGCATTCACGTAAAGTTAGAAACTTTATGTGTGAAACTTCCTAGGAACCCAGATCTATGAATTTGATGCACTGGAATCGAGCAAAATCGAATGTATAGTAATGGAATGCTTGGGACTCGGCGAGTTGTTCTTCAGACTCGACAAGTCGAGTCGCGAGTCCCTGGTTTTTCCCCGTTTGAGAGTTTAGGGTGAATCGGTGAGTGGGAATGGACTCAGTGACTTAGAGTTCAAATCTAGTATTGGAGGGACTCGGCGAGTCTACGCCCTGACTCGGCGAGTCCAGTCAACTGAAAGTTGACTTTGACCAAGAAGTTGAATTTGACCAGGGGTAAAATAGTCATTTTACCCTGAGAACAGTTATCAGTATCTGATTTAGTGTTTATGGGATTGTAG